>NC_081351.1:516786-559683 GCF_029784015.1 Lycium ferocissimum | reverse complement strand
TTCCTTTATCAATGATAATGTCAAGATAAGTAAGAGGCAACCGTATCACAACACAATAAGCAGATCTTATAAAAGTCAAAGATTAAGGAAACAGGCCCAATTGCTTAACAGTAAGGTTCAAAAGCCTCATGATCTTATAATATACCATTAGTATACATGATATCCACTCCAATATATACCAAGGTATACATGAATTGTATATCTTGTATACCTTATATATACCATATAGACCAGGACAAAGTAGAAGAAGAAAGAGGAAAGAGGCAGAGGGACTTCACGTCAATTCACACAATATATACCAGATATACATGTATACAGTGACACATTTTTGACATATACTTAACATAAGCACTTATAAAAAGGGGCTTCTATGATGCTTTAATAACACAGGGGATCAATTTGCTTCACATATGTCATTCCTTAATCATGTTCTAATCATGCTTGACCTCACAGTATACATATATGGCTTAATTAGAGGAGAAAGGAAAAGGGGAAGCATTATGATGCTTTAACAGATGTTAAGCATTACCTAGAGCCCATTTGGATTGGCTCAAAAGTTGGCCAAATCAACTTATAAGTAATTTTTTAACTTATCTGGGTATTTGGTAAAATAGAAAATAACTTAAATTAAGTTAAAAAGTGCTTAAAATAAGCCAAAACCAAAAAGTTTCTCAACCCCAATTTTTTTTTTTTTTTTTTTTGGCTTAAAAGCCATTTTGGTTTGACTAACAACTTTACCCTTTTATCCCTTATATTTTATGTTAATTTCAATACTACCCTTACTTCTAAAAACCCTTTAAGCACTTTTATCCAAACACGTGACTGCTTATTTATAAAATAACTTTTAGCACTTAATAAGTAATTTAAGCACTTATGCTTAAAAGCTAGTTTTTCCAGCTAATCCAAACGGGCAGCTAATCACATATTGAACTCATTTTGACCCTTTAGGACTGAATTGGCTTATCCAGAAAAAGAAAAAGAAAAAAAGATGTGCACAGATCATCTTTACAAAGTTTAAGCTTATCCTATCAGGGAATGAAAGTGTTCATAGAATTCAGTCCTCAAAAGAGTTTGTACAAGAAACGAGGTACTGAAGCAAAGCAATGCATATTCAAGAGAACCAGCATGGATTCTCACATTTAGCCATAACTCACATACAAACAGATGTATTACCCAATAAACACTTTTTGAGTTAAGAACTACTATAGTAATCATTCAGGAATTCACAAGCAAAGGAAAAGAGGAGGGGGGGAGGGGGAGGGGGGGATGGTCATACTGATTTAACCTCACACTTCATCATCTATCACGCTTGGGAAAAACACAATAGAATTCAGATTGCTTTGAATGTATTTCAGACAAGGAGACACTCAGGCAAGGACAAGTTCATAGTGTCGACTGTCCTAAAGAGAAAATGACACTTTAATCCTTTAGAACTGCAGCATGAAATAATCAACAGAAAAAGGTGCAATACAGAAACACTAACAAAATAAGAAAACTGCACAGATATACTCACTGTCTTACATACAAACTTCAACATTTCATTTAACATGTAAACTCATATAGTCATCCTCTTTTAGATTTAATGAGGCCTTGGAGGGTCCCATATGTTAGTGATTTAATGGAGAGGAATTCCAGCAGTCCAGAGTAGGCAGTATTAGGATGAGTGGATACTATCTTAACCCTAGGATGTCACCCTATATTTCCTCACAACCAAGTGACAGCCACTCAGACCCTTCTACACTTTAAGGTGGTTACAATTAGTTCATTTTTACTCTAACAGATGATCTGGATTTAACCTATCATAACAGGAATGAAACTTAACCTGTTAGACTCCTAATTGTTTCTAACTACTACTCCCTCTGTCTCAAAAAGATTGTCCTAATTTCCTTATTAATTTGTCCCAAAAAGATTGACACCTTTCTATAGTTAGAAACAATTTAACTTTATGAGATGATTTATAGCCATATAAATATCTAAGATTTGTTTTGGACCACACATTTTAAAAGTCCTCTTTTATTTCTAAACTCTATGCCAAGTCAAATTAAGACAATCTTTTTGGGAATAAGGGAGTAATTTTTATTCAAACAACTAGGGTAACACAACTATGAGTTATTTTAACCAAATTTATAAGAATCGGATTGAACATTCCCACCATTTGAGAAGACAAACATCACTCAGATAGAAATACAGACAATGATCATTAAGAAAAAACATACTTTGCACTTTCTATTCCTAATTATAGACTCAACAGTTTTCAATAGTCCTAATAGCATGCTCATGCTTGTTGTTTGATGGCACAAGATGAACACCAAGCACTTAAACATACATCAATTACAATGTCACACTATTTTATGTCAAAACTACCTCCTTAGTAATATATTGAATAACTGGTTATGTTACTTAAATTAAACCTTAACAAGGACCTGTTGACATAGGCTTAACATTTAATATATTCTGACCACCATACTAACATGTTACAACTAATCACTTAATTGGGACTAAAACAAAGTCATGAACAGGACAGGACTAACACAAAATCTATATGAAGACAAGATCTTGCTCAACAAGTATACAAAAAAACAAATGACTACATGATACTGGTTAACTTAAAACCAACTAGGACAACAGAGATATACTACAGGTGATTAGTTTACTACAGGTGATTAGTTTAGTCATGGACATATGCTAGATGATCAAGTAGTGATGATGGGAGCCTACGCGTGAAAATTTGCTATTTTCAGACTATGATGACCGTAGAAAGAGAATGGGAGCCTGTGGGGGCTAGGGTATCAACGTGAAACCCGTGCCAAACAAAGAAATGAGGGGTCTTTGGTGTATATCACACTTATAATCGTGTTGGGTCGGGTCTAGTCAAATTGGACTGGGCTCGACTGAATGTAAAAAGGGTCTTGGCCTAAAATTGTTTTGATGCATATAATAAAAGACTAAACTTTGCTAAATGTGGCTATCAATTAAAACTCTAATTTATTTCAATTGTAGCAAATAAAAATGTAGAAACCAATTAATCATAAAACATAAACAAAATCAACAATTTCAACTTTAGCCGTTTGAAAATAATTGCAATTAAAGTGAAACAATTTGTAAAACAACAATTAAACGAGCGCTACTGGCGCTCTGGCTGGCACTCTGGCTATGGCGATGCTGATCTAGCAAGCCTCTGACCAGCCGCAGAGGCCCCGGTCCTGGCTGGAGCAGCACCACGTCCTCTAGCACGGCCACAGCCTCTCATGCAACCTCGTTCTTGTGCTCCGGCCCCCACAGCGGGTTCGGGCACCTCATCCCTAGAAATGGTAGCGTGCATCCTCACCATCTGTGAGAGAATAGAAGTGAATCAGATACCAATTCGAATATTCTAGATACCAATTTGAATAAAGTAGCACGAAAGAATGAAAGAATTCGAAGTTTCCTAAATGTCCTATTCGAAGTTTCCTAAATGTCGTATAGCCTCTCGCAGATAGTTGCGGAGCTTATCGTACTGATCCGCAAAACTCTACTATATATGCTCTTGTACTTATAGACCGGGTAACCTAGGATTCTGATACCGGCTTGTTACAACCCAACTCGTGGGGTTAAGAGGGCACCTACACTAACCCCCCTAGTGGGTGAACTCTTCCCTTATTCAATGTCCAACCCAAACATAAGTAAGTAAATAAGAAGATAAATTAGTCTCAAATCATATATAGCTAAATATGCGGAATACTACAACATAAATCCCCTGGATCTAGTCTGAATAGTACAACAACAACTAAATACATAAGTCTAGAAATACAAATATGAATAATAAATCTGTCTCAGAATAAGAAATAAATACAATAGGATAGAAGTGTCTCCGGGTAGCGGGATCCATCAGAAGCTCACACTGGACATTCTAAATCGAGCCTTGGGATCACTCACGAGGTTGGGAGGAGGAACCTGCTACGAACTCTGCACTCAGAAAAAGAGTATAGCAAGGTAGTATCAGTACAAACACCTTGTATCGATAGCTATCATAGGCCGACAACAATTAGATTACATACATAAAAGAAAGGAACTGAAAGACAGGTGTTCGAGTAGTCAAGTATAATCACAGCACAATCAAAAGCTAAACAACATACGTGATATAAGTACCAACGCAGAATCAAGTGATATATATGAATGAGATAAATGAGTGCATATGCAATGAATTGAGATGCACTGGCCAAGTGTCTATCTCTGTACACACATGCTACAAACAGATAACCTCCACGTCTCGATAGTCATGACACAAAGGGGACCCGCAGAGTCCATGTACCAGTCACTCCGCACACAGCCCAGAGGTGGCTTTCATGTCAAAATTGTCCATAAGCTCATATGTTCCTTTCTCACTTATCATCACTAGTACCAAACACAGATCATATCAATGTATCATGAAAAATGAGTATAAATGTTATGCAAGATGTCAATCTCAAGTGTAATCATATCAAATCTCAATTGTGCCTCTACATGAGCACATATCACAATATCAATACCGAATCAAGTTCTTTCCCCTATACATGATAAATGCCAAGATGAATGAGAGACGAATGTATCACAACAATAACATGCCAAATAAGCAACAAGCCCAACATCACACATATGGCAACAAGCCAAATCACAATAAACGAGTCGTCCAGCGCCCAAAGTCATCAACAATACCAACCTAAGAATATCCATCTCAACTTCATAGCCGAAGGCTTAACATGCTTTCTCCCTCAATGACTAACTCTTACATATGCTTCGGTAACTGAAGTCTAACTGAAAGGTAAGCCGTAAGCTACCTCGATACCGAGCTGCTGCTACGAACTATCAAATGTGAGCCTTGCCTTTCCGAAGAGCCTCTGAATACTCAAAGTCTAGTCATTATTGAAATCTAAAGAACGGGGAATAACAATACCCATATAGCTATACATTCGTTCGAATCCAAATCAACTAAGGAAAATAGAGAAATTGGGCCCATTAGGGTAAAATAGGTATTTCAAAAGTGGAATTGGTGACCCAACGTTCTAGAAGTTCAATTCTACTCTTCAATTGCTAATTAAGCTCAATTATTGATCAATTTCATCATTTTTAAGAGAAAACTCCCAATTTAGGCATAAACCCTAATTTTTCATAATCAATTTCTCAACTCAAATTGGCGATTCAAGCTTATTAGTTACTAACTCACAAGACTCCATGATTAGAATAGCAATATTCATCAATTTAATTTACATCCATAGTCTAAAATTCAAAAAATAAAATTAAGGTTGAAACTCATCTTCTCCAACTACCTTTCTAGATTTCACCATAGATTTCAAGCTTAGAAAGGTAAATAATTAAGAACAAGGTGGGAGAGGCTTACCCCAAGGTGAATCCACTCAGAAAATACTTCAAATCCCTTGAGTCACTTGGATAATTAATTTTGGGAATGAGAAATGAATGGTTCGAATTAGACATTTAATGAATATGATTTAGCGTCTTCCACTCCAGCGGAAGTGGTTTCACTGCAGCCGATTCGCCTTGGCAGAGGACCATCGCTAGGGCGGATATCAGTAAAACAACAGAACTTTCGCGCCTGCGGACTAAGCCTCTATCCTTATCCTATGTTGGCATGAGTAGTTTCAGGCGATTTGAGCCTTCTCGGTAATCTGTGCAACTCCCAAAAACATGAACATGAATATAGGTGGCATCTGAGCCCATGGAATTGATCATTTTTGACATTTTTTCATTGTCTTTAGTACGATCTGGCTTCACACCTTGCGGTGCTTACACCTCTCGCCTATCAGAACATGACTTGTAAACATGAGTTATAAACACGACTTGTAAGTACAATACTACTTGTATATAGATATATAACTTGTGTAAAGCATGAAAACATGTAAGATTCATGGAGTAGAGTAATTGAGAACCTATGGAATTCAAAACATGAGTATTCTTGGATTACGGATAGGTTCTTGGTAATCGAAATGATATTCATGAATACAAATACCGGAAACATGATTGAGCATGATAATATAGAATTATTAACATGTATCTAGGGTTTATCACGAACTGCGACATACTTCTCAAACTCTGAGGAGAAAATGTGTTTCATTAATTAAACGTGATATAGGGAAAAACAATGATCTTCCCTCACGTCGATGGAAGCCCTACATACCTTTATTCTTGCCTTGAAGTGTACTACAACGTTCGTCGCCTCCCTTCAACTTTAATCTATATCAATATATGACAATGGAATCAACATTCAAGTTTTGGCCATCTAGGCATTTTATCAAACACATGGTAGGCATTTTATCAAACAACTTCCATTAATGGTGCTTCTACACCCGACAAACCATCCTCTTGCTTCAAGATGATTCTATAATCTCATAATGCTACAATTATCATCATCCCTCATCACCCATAAGATAAACAACACCCTTAGTCAACAATCAACAATCCAAATAGATAATCGTTCATGCTTTTCTATCAAACCCATCAATTTATATCTCATGAACTTATAGTATATAATTATCAATACAGGGTTAAAATCAATTGAAGTAGGAAATTCTTACCTTTTGATGTTCAAGTCTCTTGAATTCAGATTCTAGGGTTCTTTTGTCCAAGACAAAGATGAGAATCCAGATTTAACTGAAACTGTGGGATCGATAATCTACGGAATAGATGAGGATTCTAGCGTTAATCTTTGTTAGAAGATGTAATAATCAATGACGTTTGAGTAGGAGCTCACCTTGGATGCTTTGTGGAAGCCCTATGGTGTTTTCTCTCCAATAAGACGGTTTATAACAAAGTGGGAAAATTTTTACGAAGTTGGGCTTTTATAAAATTCAGGAAAAATTGCTTTCAGCATAAAATGTCCTGGCGCGGCGTGTGGGATGCAGCATCTCACGTCGCGCACGGTGTATTTTTTTTATGGTATTAAAATTTCCATTTTTCCTATAAATCTGGCCTGGCGCGCCGCGCAGGGCGTGCGGGGCGCTAGGCCATCTGGTAGCATTCGATGAAATGGGCATCACTCCCAGCACATAGCTCCGTTTTGGCACCATAATATATCATTGGAAATGTATTTCAAATATTTACAAATTTCATGTTTTAAGTTTTCTCAAATTCCCAACGAATGTTCACGAAATCTGGACCTATTGAAAACTTAGCTGATTTTATCGAATCTTAAGCACCTCACTGTTCGTCTTGATTCCCAAACAACTATTTCCATCCATACTCATCCCAATAATACTTCACATGTCTAAAATGTCACATGTCTAAAATGTCACACTAATACTCATTTAACACCTCCACACCTAATCCGAATTTACGAAGTTTTATAGTAAATTTGAATATTAGTAGTCAATTTTATTTTGATTTTCTAAAATGACTACTTCCATCTATTTTTAATAAGGACCACAAGTAAAGTGGACCGGAGGGAGAATAAATTTATGGAATAGTTGAATGAAATTAATCTCTCTCCATATTTATTGAGAAAGGGTAAATTTGAAAATTAATAGTCAGATGTATTTTGATTTTCTAAAATGACAACTTCCATCTATTTTTAGTAAGGAATGGCAGTAAAGTGGACCAGAGGAAGTATAAATTTATGGAATAATTGAAAGAATTGAATCATTGACATCTAATAGTAAAGGCAAGAAAATTCTTAGCACTAATGTAATCAAAGGAATAACTAGGAGAGCACTAATACAAGAGAAAAGGTAATGGGGAATCGATTTGATCAATTAAAGTCTCCACCAACTTGGCTAAATAATTGTATTAGAGCTTCAGCCTCTCTAGAAAAACAAAAACATTGCCACTACAGAAAAATCACTAATTTTCTATTGAAAAATGTTCAATAGCTATTTTTCACTGAATGTTGGTGAAAAAATCTAAATTGTAATATTTTCACATAGAAAGATTAGAAAGTTTATCAAAGTTTCAATAGGAACTATTTTTTTACCATCTATTTTTCGAGTGAGCTAATCTGGTGGAAATGAAATGAAAAAATTATGATTTATAACATAATTTTTTTTATTGAATATCTAAAGAAAAATCTCTATTTTTAATATTGTGCAGAATTTAAAAGAAGGGAAATGAGAAAAAGCAGAAAGTGAATATCATTGCAGCAACTTCCTTTGCTTTAGGAAATTGTACGGAGCCAATGTGTAAGGCTGTTTGGGTCCCAGCTCGGATTACTTTTATCAAATGCTATCACTTTTATATGGGGAGACAATATTGTCCCCCTATTTAAATTTGGCATGATGAGGTATTAACTACAGTAGATAAAATCGGGCATAAAAATATTGTAATATGAACTATTGAGTATTCTTTCCTTGTGGAATATGAATGACTGAGTAAAAGTTACGCACTTGTTTAATGGGTTATATCAGTGGCAGAGCAACATAGAGCCGAGGGTGTTCATCCGAATCCCTTCGACGGAAAAAAAATACTGTTTTTACAAGATTAAAATTATTTTTTATGTATATATAGTAGATGTTGAACCCCCTTAGCCTTCTTCGTATGTTTACTTTTTTATATTTTGAACTCCCTCAGCGGAAATTCTGGCTCCGCCATTGGGTTATATCGGTTAAGATATGAGTTGGTTGGGTAACATAGTTTGAGTTAAGTTAAATGGATTAAATGAGTTAAATAAATTTATTGTATTAAAAATAAAATTTTATGTGACATGACATGCCAACTAGGAGGGAAGAAGGATTTTATCTGTTAAGTATATTCTGAGAAAAATAGTGATAGTTGGGTGATATTTTAATCCTAAAAGAAAGAAAGGTGATATTATGAGGCAATTCTCAATGCATGAGTGACCTTTTAAGGAATTTGCTTCTAGATTTTGAGGGTGTTTGGATTGGCTTTTTAAAAATGACTTATAAGCTAAAAGCAAAAAGTCATAAGTTGAAATATCCAATTTTTGACTTTTGGCTTATTCTTGTACTTTTTTAGTCTAAAAATAAATGCTTAAAAGCATTTGTTATCTTTCTCAAACATCACAATAAGCTAAAAAGAACTTAAAAGCCAAAAAAAATACTTAAGATAATCCAATCCAAACACTCTCTTTGTTGTTACTAAACTATAGAGTAGTGCGTTCTAATGTGAAAAATAGATCGGGAAAAAATATAAAAAAATATATATATATTTTATACTTAATGATACTAACTTATTGAAATACTATGATGTATTTAAAATCACAAAATTTTAAAGTATTTTTATATGTGATACATAATTACAGTATAATATATCGAGATATAAAATTATTTTGTGTCTGATCAAATTATTTTGTGTCTCATTTGTTTATTACCGTTGGTTTATGCATCTGATTGCTGCTTATAGTTGTTGGGCCGTTGGTAATTTGATTATTTTATTTATATATAGTAGTTAATGCTCCTTTATGCCGGATCGGTCTATCATGACTTTCTCGCTTTGGTATTTGTGTTATCATATTGTTTTCGATATGCTTACTTATCCGACCTTTTGTCTTGTTTTCCTCTTATCTTCCTCTCTTCTCCTCTCTTGAGCCTTGCCTTTTCGAAAATGTACCGCCCCACCCGCGGCGAGGTGGGGGTTCCGCACACCTACCCCTCCCTGCATGGGGCTGCACATGGTGGGATTATACTGGGCTTGTTGTTGTTGTGTCTGATCAAATTAAGGCATAAATAAAATATACTGAGATTGTTATTCTCTTTCAATTTATGTGATATATTTTAAATTAATATGGAGTTAAAAAAAATAAAGAGCTTTAAAATTTGTAATCTAAGTAGGAGTACAATATTTGTGCACACGTGAGCTAAAACCAAGAAAGTATAGTGCAAGGGAATTTTCAGGCACCACAGAGTTGATATTCGCTACAGTACGTTTCTTGACTCACTTTGCCCTAGGTATGTATGGCAGTCTACTTTTCATCCACCAATAAAATTAGTCCTTAGTGCAAGCTAGTAAATACTCTTTCCATTTCATAATGAGTAAATTTTAAAATTTTTATTTTATTCTAAAATAAATGGTGTTTTAAGATTTTAAGAAGAAATTAATTATTTTTTTTTCAAAATGATCCTTATTTACATAATGAAGAATCATTAAGTCTTTTTTTGATATTTAATTAGGAATAAATTAATAAAAATATTTTTAATTTTTAAGAGTAAACATTTTCTTAAAGAGTGTGTTTATACCTAAAAAGTAACTTGTTATGAAATGCAGGGAGTAATACTTTTCATCCACCAATAAAATCGTACTTCTTTACATTTTATGGTCTTCAACCTTAGAGGTGGAGTCTACTCAAAGGATCAAGCCAGAGAAAGTGAGAGAAGCATAGTTTCCTCAGTGAGAAACAAAATAATGAGTTTTCCAACGGGGAAAGCAGATAACTCTACCCAAAATGAAACAAGTTCAGTTATTCAAGATGATCAGATCAGGCGAGCTCAACTAAAAGTGCAATTTGACAGTACAAGAAAGGGTGATCTTGAAACCGTTGAGTCCTATATGAAAAAACTGAAATCCATAGCCATTTCTCTAGCAGAAATCAACAGTCCTGTCTCAGATTCAGACATGGTGTTGCAACTTCTTACTGGCTTGCCTAGTGAATACTCGCCCGTCAAAAAGATAAGCCCTCTCCCAAATTTTGAAAAGGCTTGTCTCTTGGTGTCCATGCAGGAACGCATATTGAAGGTAGGGGTATCAAATAGAGGTTGATTCGATATTAAATTATATGGGCTCAACTTTTAATATTATTGAGATTGAACTCAACTTTTAATATTATTGAGATTGAACTTATTATATTTTTTTTTAAAAAAATTATGGGTTTAAATTTAATTTTTATTGCAATTCTAGTGAATTTTTTACATAAATTAACACTCTTTGTTGAAGGGTTCACCTTACTTTCATTCAAAATGAATTAGGCTAAAATGGACAAGAAACCAGGTCATAATTCAATCCTGTTTAAATTTTTTTTTTTTCATAGCTTTTTAAGTGTCTATTAATTTTTTCTTTGCAATGATTATATATAAAATGCTCGAACTAAAATAATGTCTTTTATGCATATTTTAACAAGGTTTTTACTAAATTTTAGTTTTTTCATTGAGCCGGGTAAAAGTTACTTGGATTAAAATGGGCTAAAAACGAATCATAATCTGACCCGTTCAATTTTGACTATATCTTCATTTCTTTAAATTCTTTTATAATTTTTAAGCATCTGATAAAAACAAATTCTTTAAACATAAATAAAGTTTTTTTGAACATATTTTAACAAGAGATTTTTCATAGTTCAATTTGAGCCGGGGTACTACTCCCTCTTTTTACTTTATTTGTCCACTATAGACTTTGTACCCCTTTAACAAATAATAAATGGTGTATAATTGTGTTAGATTTAGAAAATGATTTGAAATGAGCAATTAATGCTAAGGGTAAAATAGAAATTGATATAATAAAGTAGATAGATAAAAGTGAAAATTTATTTTTAAAATATTAGATAATTAAAAGTGAACAGAGGGAGTAGTGAATTGAGCATTTCAAGGACCCACCTAAATTTAAGCGAGTAAGGCAGATCATATTTTAAAGAGCTAATTTTACCACCCTTAATTGCAGGATTATCATGAGGAGCAAAATGCAAGTGATCCTCGTGTTGGTGGTGAAGAGGAGTCGTCTCCTTTTGTTACCCTAGAGAAGGTGGCTACTATAGTGGGTATAGCGAGTACTATAATGGGTGCAGTGGCTACATTCACTACTGTAGCTGGTGCAGTTGGTGCAGTTAGTGCAGTGAGTGCATCGAGGATGATTGCAATTGGTTCAATGAGCGCAGTGGGTGCAGTGGCTGGCTGGAAAATTTGGCAGACGCAAAAAAAAAGTGATTAATGATATGAATGGAGCTCTAGTCTTATTGTCAACAACCCTTGTTTCCTTTTTGTGTTTGTTGTTTAGGTAAATGGATCTAACTAATCTTCATCTTCAAAAGCTTGAATTGCGACTTCTATTTAAAGTCTGTCTTTGAGATGTATGATATGCAACATGATGTGCAGTTGAAGTTCTATTATAATATTTTTGTTTTCCTTTTAGGGCATTTTTGGTGTGGAGGAATGTTTTTTCTTTCAATTTTAAGTTCCATGATTTTTTTATTTTTTTTTTGGCAATAAACTGTAAAAAAATTTATTACCACAACCTCCAACAATTACAAACTCAAACGAGCACCCGTGCTTCTAACTACCTTACCAGGAAGGGTGTTAGGTGCTACAGGCCTCCATAAACACATCCTAATGACAAAGATTCTCAAGAAAACCTATACATTTTCCTGCCTCTTTTGATCCTATAAACATTCCTATCCTCTCTCTCAATACAATCTGTATTTGTTGTATGACCCTATCCGTATGCACACTTATCCCCTAAATATTTTCCAATTCCTAGCTTGCCAAGTAAAATAGATCAGCGAACCATGAATAGCAGCTATGGCTTCTCTTTTCATTTTGCACCAGTGCCTTCTCTTGATATATTTAAGTGTCCTCATAGTGTCTTGTTGAGGAATCTGTTCCCCCATCCATTGCTCAATGTCCCTCCAAACAGCCCTGGCCCATTCACATTGCACAGACAAATGTGTATGGTCCTCCAGTTCATCTTTGTCGCACAACACACAGTTCGCAGAGTCACAAACTATTCCCATACCTAGCATTCTATCCTTGGTCAATAATTTCTTTTGTGCTACCAGCCACAAGATGAAACGATGCTTAGGTTGGAGTAGCTTACCCCATATCAGATCATGACACTCCAGCTTCCCTCCATTTTGCAGCAGTGCTCGGTAGCTGCTAGCGACCGAGTAGTGGCCATCCCTGGTAAGCATATATCTCTCGTTCATAAACCACGACTGCATCCCTAGCTTTATTTTATTTAGGTTTTTCCAGTACCAACTGCAATCACTTGGAGGATGATGGCTCCACAAATCTTCATCGGGTTTCATATAGATGCCATGGATCCATTTCACCCACAGCACCTCTTTATCAGTCGCTAGCAGCCATATTAACTTCCCCACTGCTGCCAAATTCCATTTCCTACGACTCCTCTTATGTTCAGTCCCCCTGCTTTTTTTGGCTTACATAGTGTTTCCCATGCTACCAACGCAACCTTTTTAGTATCATCACTACTACCCCACAGAAACTCCTTACATTTCTGGTCAACAGCCTTCAAGACACTCTGTGGCAAGATAAATACAGCTCCCCAAAAGTTATGAAGGGAAAACAGGATCGAATTTACCACTTGTAGCTTGCCCGCATAAGATAAATGCCTAGTAGACACAGCCCTGATCTTCTCTGTTACTTTTAAGCTGAGTTGCTGACAATCGAGTTTGTTCCATTTTTAGGAGAAAGAGGTAGGCCCAAATATTTCATAGGAAAAGCTCCCATGCTGAATCCCGTTATTTCCAGCAACCTGCTTTTTGTTTCCTCATCCACTCCCGCCATGAAAATACTAGATTTCTCTGAGTTGGCATTCAGCCCAGTAACAGCCGAGAAATCTTTGTAATGCCTCCATGATCCTAGTAACCGATGATTTGTTCCCTTTGCAAAAAATCATAAGGTCATCTGCGAAGGTTAGGTGTGTAAGTCTCAGCTCCTTACACATGGGGTGGTACCTAAAATCTGGTAATTGACTCATCTGTCTCAAAATTCTACTTAAGTATTCCATGACTAATACGAACAACAAGGGAGAGATAGGATCTCCCTGCCTCAAACCCCTTTTACCCACAAAGTACCCACAACTAGCCCCATTTACCTTGATTGAAAAACTGGTGGTAGTAACGCATGCCATAATTAACTCAGTGAACTTGGGAGGAAATCCATAACCTTCCATCATTTCTTGCACAAACTCCCAATGCACCATATCATACGTTTTCCTAAGGTCTATCTTCATTAAACACCTAGCCGAAGTCTTTCTATTGTAGTGTCTAAGTAGGTCGTGACACATTAGCACATTGTGCACCAAAGACCTTCCCTTGACAAACGCTGCCTGTGCCTCATTTACCAAGTTCGGTAGTACATTGGCCAGTCTCATACATAGCAATTTGGAGATGTATTTATAAAGAACATTACAGCATGATATTGGCCGAAATTGGCTTGCATTGACGGGATTGTTCACTTTAGGAATAAGGGATATTAAGGTGGCATTCAGCTGCTTCAGTAGTTTGTCACTCCTCATAAACTCCCACACTGCGTCACATACGTCCTTCCCCACTAAATTCCAAGCTTCTTTATAGAACCCACTTCCATATCCATCAGGTCCTGGACTCTTGTTTATGTTGATACCAAACATAGCATCCCTTATCTCCCTCTCCGTAAACGACTTCAACAGCCCACATTGCTCTTCTATAGACAGTCTATGCCCCTGTTCAAAGAATCCTGGGTGGGCCTTCCTTCTGGTCTCTCCAGACTCCCCCAGTAGCTGCTTATAGTACCTCACAAATACCTCTTCTATTTCCTTAGGCTCGGTCTGCAATTGGTTCAACTCATCTCGAATTTGGCATATTGAGTGAACAAGTTTCCGTTGTTTGATTATTGAGAAAAAATATTTGGTATTATCATCCCCCAGCTTAATCCAGGTGGCCTTGCTCCTTTGGAGTAGGAACATTTTACGCCAACCTTGCAGACTCCCTATATTTCAGCCTTCTAAACTTCTCCTCTTGCTGCACAATCACATCTGTAGGATCCTGTTGCAATCTTACCTGACACTCAAGCATAGCAGCCCTGTTATCATGTGCTTCCTTAACAATATTATTAAAATGTTCCTTATGCAGCATCTTGAGTTGCCGCTTTAGCATCTTTAATTTTCGTGCTACTTGAAACATTTTGTACCCCGTAACTTTAATATTCCGGCCAGCTGCTACTATCCTTTAAAATTCAGGATGCGTACCCCAGACATTGCAATACTTGAAAACTTGCGTCCTCTTCGTAGGTTGCTGCACCATGTGTATTACGATGGGACAATGATCACTCACACCTTCCGGCAAAATGTTCACTCGACAATCTAGCATCCCATCTATCCAATCACCATTAACAAACACCCAATCAATCTTGGAAAATATCCTATTATCCTGTTTGTCTGTCCAGGTGTACTTACACCCATTTAATGGCATTTCCACCAGCCCGCAGCCATCCAAACAATCCTGAAAATCGACTATTTCTGTGTGAGTGACCTGGTTGGCTCCAATCCTATCCTCCGCATGAAGCACAGAATTAAAATCTCCCATAACCACCCATGGACATGAACCTATATTCAACTGTGTTAAGTAACTCCATAACTCCTTCCTATCTTCTCTCAAATTAAATGCATATACAAAGGTAGCAACAAAAGTTAGTTGCAATTCAATACATGTTATTTGACATGTCATGGCTTGAGCTGTTTCACTCTGGACCATCACATCAAACCAATCTTTCCTCTATACTAGAAGTAACCTGCCATTGTAATGGGATGCGTGATTACTTTTATACTCCCATCCCCCAAATATCCCCTCCACGACATTGCTCACCTTATGTATTTTGACTCTAGTTTCAATAAAGCACATTATACCTAGCTTCAACTCCCTACAGAGGTTTTTTATTTCCCTCTGCTTATTGAGGCCATTTAGGCCTCTTACGTTCCAGCTCATGAGTTTAACCATCCCCAGGAGGAGTCTTTTGACTGCCCCTCCCAGCTTCGGCAAATTCAGTGCTGCGCGTCTCCCCATCCGTTCCAAGTGCTTGAAAAACATTCATGACAGGGACTGCTACTCCCCCCTGCCCATCCCCTGACGGACCACTCGTGGTCGCCTCTTGTCTAGTGAGACTATTCTGCTGCATAAGCCGAGTGCCTCCATTTTGCGATTTCTTCCAGCGCCCCCCCCCCCCCCCCTTCCTCCTTGTTTATATGGCCTTATCCAGCCACCCCCTCTACCTGCTGCAAAAGATAGGCCCCCATTATTCCCCCTTTCCACCTGATCTGGTTCCTTAGCTTTTGCTGCATCTAGTGGTGGTTCCTTTTGTGGTGTCTCCTCTGGGACAAGTTCTACTTGTTGAGTTGTTTCAAGTGCCTTCTTCTTATTCTTCTGACATACTTCCTCACTATGCCTATATTTTTGGCAAACCTTGCACAGAGATGGTTTCCAATCGTAAGTGACCTTTTGTTCAATAACATTTCCTTTCTCATTTTTGAAGAAGATCACATCTGGTAGTGAAGTATCTATTTGAACTTCCACGAGTATCCTAGCAAAATTCAGCCCCATTTTCTTCTCTGTGTTCCTATCGACCATCAATGGCTTCCCTACCAAACTCCCAATTTTGCTTAGACCTTTAGGACTCCAGTATTTAAAGTCCAATCCAGGGAGTTTGATCCAAATAGGTACCGAGTATAATTCTCCTCGAGTAAACTCCATATCCGCATCCCACGATTTCACAATCAGAGGTTTATTATCAAAATGATAGATGCCCCCTTGGATCACTTCATTTTTTCCCTCTGCTGTATCAAACCTAATCATGAGGATTCCATTTTGCATCATTACCACTTTGTTTATCCCATGTTTCCCCCACATACGTTGGATATACCCATTTAACACCGTAAACGGAGGGTGTCTTTGCCAACACATAACACACAATTGCGTGTTTCCAGAATTCAATTTCAGTGACATAGTCCTCCTCCTCTATCTCCACAATTTGTTGGTCTCCCTGCGTCTCCGGTCTAATATACTCCAGTTTGAACCCCGCATTGGTGACCTTAGATATATCAAAATTGTCCCACACAGATGCCTTACCATCATTGTTGCTACCGAAATTGTGGTTATCATCTTCCTCCTGTTGGGTTTGCTCAACCTCTTCTGCCCAGGACTGATTCTCCATCGTCTCGGGGGTCCGAGTTGCCTGTTGCCACTCCCCAACTTTCGCCCTTGCTTGCTGGGCTTTACTCTAGACTGGGCTCAGTTGCCTCGTTATGTTTCCACCTTTTGTTACCGGCGTACTTACCGGTGGAATTCCTGTAGCTGCGCCCCCTTTTATTTACCCTAATTGCAAGACTTCGCTAACAGATCTTGTTCGCATAGTTGCCGTAACTAGACCAGTCCCACTAACTGAGTGTTCACTTTGTTTAGATCCCTTCATCCCCTCCGTTAGTTGAATGTTTTCTGGTGGATGCGTCTGCTTTGTTCTCTTTCCCATGGAAGGCGCAGGTTTAGCTAACTTGCGCCGAGAGAAACGAGGCTGACTTGGTGCCCCTCCATTTTCTTCTGCCCAATTAAATATTTCGTCTTAGGTTTCCTCATCAATTTTTTCCTAGTTTGTCGTTTAGCCTAATCCCTTTTTGTGAACTTGCTTGTAATTACATTGTCTTCAACGCAAGTGGAATTAAGAGAACGGTATAATGGATAGAAATTTTTAGATGTGTTTGTCGTCAAGTAATTGGATCTTCGATTTCTTGTAAACTGGTACCTGAATTAAGTCCTTTGAGATGATACTCCCTTCGTTCATTTTTATTTATCATGTTTTGACTTGACGCATTTATTAAGGAGCCAAAAATATAATGATAATTGAAAACACACCTTAATTTGTTATTCTATTTGAATTGACAATTAATGTTCTTGAAAAAGAAAAAAGTCTACGATTACTCATAACTAAGTTAGCGTGTGGCCATAGATTTTCAAAAAAAAAAATGAAAAACTTGATTTGGGTGAAGTTTTATAAATTTTAAAAATGTGTTTGGTCATAATTTTTCAAAGCATATTTCTTTTTTTGTTTTGGAAAACATAAAACATTACTTATACTCACAAGTTCTAAAAACTGTCAAGAATACTCAACCATACAAAACATACATACTTGTTAATCCCAAATTATGCGGGACATGATATTTTACCAACAATTGCTAATAACACAGTTATCAGCTACTTCAATTCAAATTACAATACAAAGAGTCATCCGTTAAAGAAAACAACAACGGTAGTACCTAGCTATTCTTTAATATAATCTTCCTAGATTGTACGAACAATCTTCACCTTTGTAGAAGAGATTGTTTTAATTGTAGAAACATGGTAGATATAATTTTAACGGAGGAATATGGTAGATAGAATTAGTTGACTCATAAATAAATAGATTTTTTTTTTTTTGTAAAATACAAAAATTTGGGGTATTTTTTAAAAGTTTTGAAAAGGCCAAAACATATATCTTGGCCCAAAAACAGGTTGGGGAAGTTACATAAATATAAGTAAATAATTAAATTATTGTATATACAACTATTAACTAAATTACATGATCCACAATATATACTCTATATTCAGGGTATATGTATAATTCTATACCATAAAAAAAAAAATTGCTATGAATAAAAGGCTAATAATAAGGAGTTTCCTATATTAGTGATAACCAAATTAAATACATATCAAAACACATTAATTACTTTTCTAAACATCTCAATATGCTCAACTAGCATTAATCCATCAAAATAGTATACTACTGTTTATATATATATATATATATATATATATATATATATATATTATACAATTCCTTGAACAAGTATATATATTGTTGTACCTATATATACGTATATTTTACTATTATATACTATATATAATATTATTTTTTATGTATATTAACTAGTATATACTATATACAAATAATTTCTTACGTATATTAAACAAAACGTACACACACACACACACACACACACACACACACACATATATATATATATATATTATACAATTCGTTGAACAAGTATTTATATTCTTGTACTTATATAAATGTATATTTTACTATTATATACTATATATTTTTTTATGTATATTAACTAGTATATACTATATATAAATAATTTCTTACGTATATTAAACAAAACGTACACACACACACACATATATATTAAACAAAACGTGTGTGTATATCTATATGTGTGTGTGTGTGTGTAGACACACACACACATATATATATATGCATATATAAGTACTATTATATTTAGTATATAATAGTAAAATATACGTATATATAAGTACAAGAATATATATATTTGTTCAAGGAATTGTGTATATATCTATCTATCTACCTATATATATATATATATATATATATATATATATATAGACCACATACATTATTGTATATATTAGGCATATATTGTTTATTATATTAATAAAGGGATAAGGCACTATTACCCCCCGAACTATACCCGAAGTTGTTATGACACACTTTACCTTTCTCTAAGTCCTATTACCCCCCCCCCCCTCTTCTCAAACTTATTTACCCCTCCCCCTTCCCCCCAAAACTTATTTAAAACAGAATATTTAGCCCCTAAGCGCTGATGTAATAAGGAGAATGTTTTTCATTCTCTTTGAGAGAGTGTGTTTCACTCTTTTTGAGAGAGTGAGAATCATTCAAAACTAGAAAACTTAATCTTTTTAAAAAAAAAATCTGTATTTTCTTAAAATATAAAAACTGAATCGTTTTTTTTTTAAATATGAAAAATTCATTGTTTTAATTAATAAATCTGGAAAACTGAGTCTTCTTATTAAAAAATTTGGACATTTTTTTAAATTTGGAAAACTGATTATTTTTTTCTATTTATGAAAATAAATCCAGTTTTCCAAATTTAGTATTACAAAATGGGATTTCCACATTTTAAAAAAATAATTAATTTTTCCAAAATTTTATTAAAAAATTAGTTTTGTAACATTTTGACAAGAAAAAACATTTTTTTCCAATTTTATTTGGAAAATAAAAGTGTCCTAAGAAAATGAAATCATGAAAATCAAGATTTTTTAAGACATCTTAAAAAAATAGTCAAGTTTTCCATATTTTTAACAAATCCGCTTTTCCATATTTTAAAAAAATTCGTGTTTTCAATTTTGATTTTTTGTTTATAAAAAAAAAACGGGCTTTAAAAAAAAATCAAATTTTCAATTTTTTTTAAAAAAAAGTGTTTTAAAAATCATTTTTTAAAAGAAAATTCAGTTTTTTTTTTTCATCCATGTTCTCAGTTTTTTTTTTAATTTTTAAAATGGGTTTTAAAAAAAATCAAATTTTAAATTTTTTAAAATGTGTTTTAAAAATAATTTTTTAAAAGATAATTCAGTCTTTTTTTAAAAAAAAAAATTGACATGTAAGCTGAAAAAATTTTTTTTAAAAAAAAACAATAAATGCACATGTGGCAAGAAGAGTGTATGTCACTCTCCCATATTAGAGTGGACATCAAAATATTAGGGGGGTAAATATTCTGTTTTAAATAAATTTAGGGGGGTAATAGGACCCAGGGAAAGGTAAGGTGTGTCGTAGCAACTTCGGGTATAGTTCAGGGGGGTAATAGTGCCTTATCCCTTATATTAAATATATACAAATATAAATTTTATTGAGTTAATTTTTCTATTTCATGGAAGAGAGAAAAAGATTGAATAGTAAATATGTGATGGCATAAAGGAAGTCAAGTTTAATGGGATCGGGGTTTAATTATTAATTAAGATCCTATTTTAGTGGTAATCCATAAGTAATATATTATTTTATCTATATATCATATATTGTATACTTTATATGTTATTGTAAAATACAATTGATTAGCACATAGAGTAATATATTCATATATTACGTATATCATAATATTATATACTATATACACAAATAATATATTATACGGAAAAGACTCAAATATGCCATCGAACTATCAGAAATGATTAATTTATGACACTCATCAATAGTTTGACTCATTTGTGCCATCGAACTATAGGAAATGGCTCATTTATGCCATCGAACTATAGGAAATGACTCATTTATGTCACTCATCAATATTTTGGCTCATTTATGCCATTACTTGTTACCAAAATGACTCATCCATGCCATTTTTCATTAACACCGATTTTATAATACAAGATATGACATGTGGCCTCCAATTAGAGTCTGCCTACGTCGTATAATTAAACCAACCCAATTTTAAATATCAAATTAAGAAAAAATCAGACCCATACACCCTGCCCACCCACAACCATAATCTAGTTAGAGGCCACGTGTCATATATGGTATGTAAAACTAGCTTTAATGAAATATGGCATGAATGAGTCATTTTGGTAACAAACGATGACATAAATAAGTCAAACTATTGATGAGTGACATAAATGAGTCAATTCCTATAGTTCGATGGCATAAATGAGCCATTTCTGATAGTTCGATGGCATATTTGAGCCTTTTCCGTATATTATATTATGTACTATATATAATATACTAATTTCTGCTATTATATTCACAAACATTTTGTTATCATCTTTTCAATTTAATAAACCAATTTGAATATACTGTATACTTTCTAAGGTATATTTTCATGTACATTTCTTATACCATATTTCCATATATCATATCTTTTCATGTACTTTTCTTAATATTAATATATTCAAATAATTTCTTTTAGTCACAAAAAAATAATTGAATCATCACCAAGTGAAATTAAAAAAAGAAGAATAAAAAGGAGGAACCGAAAGAAAAAAAAAAAAGTCTTTTTAAACGGTAGATAGAATCTGGTATTTGAAGTTGATTTTGTTATGTTTATTTGGAAAATTATATTCTAACGATTTTAAAAGAAAGAGAAGTAAAAAGTGGATATGCATTAATAGCAATAACTCCTAAAATTAAGTATTATTGATATTTAAAAAGTTGTACTTTTGTAATTAAGAAGTTAAAATTTTGAATAAGTTGTATTTATGTAATTTTTTTAAAGTTGTTGTAATCTTTTTAATTACCATTTGAAAAAGTTGTATTTGTGTGACTTTCCCAAACAGGTTTGAGCTAGAATTTGGGAACTCGAAGATTTGTTTTCAAAATCTGTCAAAATTTTAGGACCAAACAAAGATTTGATATAAAATATGCTCCAAAAATCTATGACCAAGCGTGAGCTAAGAGTAGGTTTTTGGTAACCTATGTTGCTCGGACTCAGGGGCGGGTGTCGGATACGGATACGGATTTAGAGGTCGGATTCGTCATGATCTAAATTTGAAGATTTGTGGGTACGGATAAAGGTACGGGTGCGGGAATTCTGCAAAAAATAATTCAAAATCATAGAAATAGAGTTATAAAACCTAAATTATCAGATATTATGTGAAAAATTTGAGGAGAAAATATTAATCAAGAGGGAATCTTGGTAGGGGATAAATTGGAAAAGGAGTGACATGGAAATTTCTATATACAAGTTATTCTATTTTCTTCAATTTTAACATAACTTTTATTTTGATTACATAAATCATTGAATCTGTTCAGAATTTCTCTCTCGATTTTGGTCAAAGTATCCAAAATTGGCTGACCAAATCAGGCATGGATCCCACACCCACACCCATGTCGTGTCGACACGAATGCGGCACTAAAAGTGAAGAGTCCAAGCAACGTAGTTGGTAACCGTAAAAAGTAATCTACTTGACTTGTTAGTTGATTTTAATTGCCGTTTCAATGCTATTGAAAGTAGCACCATTGATTAGTACTCCTTTTGTGCCAATTTATTTGATACTTTTCGCTTTTAGAAATTAAACTTCTTAATTTTGATTGTGCGCTTGAACATAGAATCTTTAAATTTTTCGAAATAAATTTATATATTTGGAAACTAGGAAAAAGTACTATAAGTCAATAATTTATTCTTTAAAATATTTAAAAACATTTAAAATAATGACAGTCAAAGAACAGCTCATTTGACTCTCGAAAAGTGAAAAGTGTCCAAGAAATTGGGATGCCGGGAGTATGAGTTAATGCAAAGAAAATAAAACTCAAACGGCCCAGTTGAAATGTAATTTCAGTTGCAAAGTAAATTTGGTTTAAAATAAATTTCCCTTAGATGGCATTGATATTGTTTAAAAAAATTCTCTTGATCCGATAGATGATTTATATATTTTCTCCGTCCTAAAAAGATTGTCATGTCTCGGATTAGGAGGGGCAAACTAACAGATGTTCGGTGCAATTTGGATATAGAATCTTCAGTTGTTTTGAAATAAAAATTACTACATATTTAGAAACTACATAAAAAGTACTATATAAGTCACAACAGTTAACAATTCAAACTATTTCGAAAACATTTGAAAAAATTATGGTACAAAATATATTCTTTGACTTTCCAAATACTTCGTAACTATGACAATCTTTTTGGGTCGGAGGAAGTAATAATTATCTAATTATCTCTGCATTATTACTTTTTTAAGGAGAACAAAGAGTAATGTAATCAAATCTATTTATAATATTCCTAATAAGTGTATCAAAGACTTAATATTCGTGGTCATGATAAAAGCAGGTTAAAATTAAAATTCCAGATTTCATTGCCTTTCATTTCTCTATTATGCTTGTGTTTTGCTCTCACTATCCTTCAATTTCTTCTCGCAGCAGGGTCAGTCCTCTGCTCTTGTGTATTTCATCATCAACGCGCTTCGCCTAGTTAAAAAAGAAAATAACTGTAATATAGCAATAACATATTCAGTTTAATTTCACAAGTAGGATTTGAAAAAAGTAAGATATATACACACCTTATCTCCACTTTTTGAGGGTAGAGAGGTTGTTTCTGTTAGACGCACGGAACAACAATGCTTAACCAAAACAAGCTAAAGGAAAAATAAGACAACAAAGTAATTCAGGAAAAATAATGATAATGTCTTTAGAGTTAATTTCCTGAACAATCACCTAGGTTTTGAAATTGCCTACTAAAATCATATTTTTGCACGGATTGGCCTTCATTTGGGGTGGTCTTTAATATTTGCCCTTCAAATTGGTGGTTTTTAAGTTTTGCCCTTTGCTTAATACCCCGAGGTTTTGGATTCAAACCCCAGCTCATAAAAAAAAAAAATTGGTGGTCTTAAGGCAAAATTCTGCCTTGCAAATTCTTTTTTTTTTAATTACTGAGCTGGGGTTCGAATTCAAAACCTCGCAGTATTAAGCGAAAGGCAAAAATTAAAGACCACCAATTTGAGGGGCAAAAATTAAAGACCACCCCCAGCGAAGGGCAATCTTGCAAATTGCCCTACTAAAATCACTTTTGATCTGTTAAGATTATAAATCATTCAACTATTGTAATTTTTCTCGAAATATACTAAACACCACAAAAATTTCGTTCTCTCCAATAAACATACCTTCAAAAAAAAAAAAAAAAAAAAATCTTAACAGACAATTCGCAAAAATAAGAGCATGCTTGGAAGGACACATGGGAATTGGACAAACAAACAGTTATCGTAATTATGTTGTGACAAATAAACGAATTGTTGTAATTATAATAATGTGTAATATAATATGCTATGTAATTACTACCCTAGTAATTACACCAATTCCAATTAACAGGTGACTTTCCAAACAGACCCTAAATGACAAGGGAATTAACTCCAAAGTTTAGAACAGATGACAAAGGCATATTCACAATCAAAGACAATTTTGGCCACAACAAAAGTTTAATATTCTTTGTACTCCCTCTGTCCCAAAAAAATTTGTCTTCCTTTCCTTTTTACTCTATCCTAAACAGATTGTCCCTTTTCTATACTTAGAAATAATTTAACTTTATGAAATGATTTACAGTCACATAAATTTTTAAGGCTTGTTTTGAATCATATATTTTAAAAGTCTTTCTTTATTTTTAAATTTTGTGTTAAGTCAAACGAGAATAATTTTTTTGAAACGGAGGGAGTATATGTTTCTTGACTCTCTTTAAGTAATTGTGCTAGTCAGCTTTTCATCCACCAACCAAATTAATCCTTAGTGCAATGAATTGACATCTCATCGTACTATCTTAAATCAAAGGTTTTGTCCACAGTATCAAACAAATCTTAAGGTTTTCAACCTTACTGGGTAAAGTGAACCAACCAAAAAAGTATTCCAGCCACAGAGAGGAGAAAAGGAAGACTAGAGACTTCAATCATCCAGAACCAAACAATGGGTTTTCCATCAGAGAAAGGTGATACTGTTGAACAAGACGAAACAATTTCAGCTCAAGATGACCAGATCAGGCGAGCTCAACTGAAAATGCAATTTCACGGTACCAGAATGGAGGATCACGAGACCATCGAATCATATGTGAAAAAATTGCAATCCATAGCCAATTCTCTGGCAGATGTCAACAATCCTGTATCAGATCAAGATTTGGTTTTGCAACTTCTTGCTGGTTTGCCTTCTGAATATTCGCCTTACCAGGACACAATCTCATCTCAGTTTCCTCTCCCCGATTTTTCAAAAGCTTGTTCCTTGCTTTACATGTACGAAACATTATTGCAAGAGCAAGAAGTAACAAATCCTACTAGTAGTGAGGAGGGAAATTATTTTAATAAAGAGACATTTGATAAGTTCCTTGATATGCTCAGTTCAGTGAATGGTGTAGTTTCAACTGCATGTTGCCTTTTGAATATGTTTGGAACTTCATCAAAAATGGGAAATAAGAAATACTATGCAAAAAGACCTAATGGAGGAAGGGGAAACTATAGTAAGAGAGGCGGTTTTCGCTACTCCGGTCGGAAGAAATATTGATCATCATCAAGGCTTTTAATCCAACAAGGGAAAGGTGATAACCAATGAGATCTTATTTAATTTTGCACCAAATTTCCATTTTCTGCTGTGTTCAACTTCTTAGAATTGTAGCTTTTAGATCTTTTTTGTTTGTGTGTTGGCCAGTAGTGTGATCTAGATCTTTATACGCTCTATCCTCCCGCATCCCATTTGTGGGATTACACTGGGTATGACGTTGTTGTTGTGTGTAACAAAGCCTGGATTGCTTTCCTTTGATTAATTACCTTTAGTGTTGTTGAGATCGATAGTATAAGATTGAACATGCTGTTGAAGTTTTGATAAAAATAGTATAATAATTATGTGTCAAACTTATATGTATATAGGATTATCTTATGTTTTGATAATGATAATGAACTTCATCAATAAGGTCCTGCAGGTTTTGGAATTAGCAAATATGTTTGTTCGTTCCAGATATAATTTTAAAATTTATGAATATAAATATATTTCGCGTTTTTTTTTAATTAAATATGTTTTGAAAACCTATGATACATTTTCAACTTCAATTCAAACTCACCCAGATCAAGATTTTCACAAAAAAAGAAAAAGAAAAAAAAAGAAAAAAAAAAAAAGGGAATCTATGGCCAAACACTAGCTCAGTCAACCAACTTGTTTTTTCAATCACATTAAACATCATCTCATTCGAGTAACAAGTGAACAAGAAAGCTTTTTGCACTTTCCAAGAACCTAAATCTGATCTACAGTTAACCAGGGAATAAGTTCCGAGAATAGCTAACACTTGACTACAGAAATTTTGTAGTATGAATTAAGTATGCTATTGTGTTCAAATTAGAAGTTGAATAATTATTTGAGGAATTAACTCACAGAACCAGTTGTGAGGCTTTCTTGTTGCTAAACATATGAAATTATGCCATTACCTTTTTCTTTCTTTCACATAGTACTACTATCAATTTACCATTTATTACTCGTTTAATTAGTATCGAGCAAGTTTCAAAAAATTTGTTTGTTGTGTAGACTTGGACTGTTGGACATAATAAGAATTTTTGGGACCAAGTAATTATTTAGTTAGGGCCAATTCCAAACAACTTAATAGAACAATCTATGACATTTTGTTGCTATAGCTTTCTCTTTATTTTCTGCAGAAAAGGGCCTAAAATGCCCTTGAACTATCGTTTTTGGTACAATAATACCCTCCATCCACCTTTTGGGCCAAAAATACCCCTAACGTCAACCTTTTGGCTCTAAAATACCCTTATTTTTAACGGCGCTCTCTGAAATTAATATTAATGAATTTATTTATTACGTGGCGCAATTCTATTGGCTAGTTTTATAATGATCTTAATTAATAAAAATTCCAATCCAAACTCTGATACATCTAAGAGCCATACCCGCCCCGCTTAAAAACCCCATTTATCTAAGGAAAACACCCTCAATTCTTATGGATTCACAACAGACCCATTTGGGTGTTCTTCAAGCTTTTTCAAACCCTCAATGGTGATTATAATTTTCCATTAATACATCCCCAAATTATTAAGCAAATCTAAACCTAAGTACAACAAATGATTTCCCAAATGATTTTAATAATGGGTAACCTCAAACTTTAGTTCTCAAATTTTGAATTGAGATCCGAAATCCTTTAGCTTCAAAAATGGAGTTGTAATGGTTTTTTCTTCTTCCATCTTGTTCACCAAAACAACAACTAAATCAAATTAGGTCAAAACAAAATGACCTCAAAGATGGTTATACTCAAAGACTCAGCAACTTACAACATTAAACAGAACCCCAAACCAATTCGAAATCCTAACCCCCAAATCACTAGATAAATTTAATTTTAGTAAACGTGCAATTTTGAGCTGAAATCTGATTGGTGTTGTATTTTAAACTTAGAACTCATTGTAAAAGAGCTGAATATTGATAAGAAAGAAAAAAAAATCTGGTTTTAACTTCTATTGGACACTATTGAAGCTCGGATGAACCTCTAATGGAGATTTCGAATTTCGATCTATAATTTATTGCTCATTTTGAAGTGGGCGATTTAGAATATTGTTCTTAGCATCATTGTGAAGTTATATTTTAATTTGGAGTGCTTTGAAGCTCGATTAAGGTGGCTTGGATTGATTTTGAAGTTGAGTTCAACAAAGAAAATGATAACAGTTTGAAGACCAAATCAGATTTAAAATAATTAACAAAATGAGAATTGGAGGTGTTTTTCTTAGTTAAATAGGGCTTTTAGGTGGTGCGGGTATGGCTCTTACATGGATCTAAGTTTGGGTTCAAATTTTAATTAATTTGAATCATTTCAAAATTAGCCAATAGAATCGCATCACGTAATAAATAAATTCATTAAGATTAATTTCAGAGGGAGTCATTAAAAATAAGGGTATTTTAGAGCCAAAAGGTTGACGGCTGGGGCATTTTAGGCCCAAAAAATGAATGAAGGGTATTTGTACCAAAAACGATAGTTCAGGGGCATTTTAGGCCCTTTTCCGTATTTTCTATAGAAGACTTCTGTTGCGGTCTTCTTTTTATATTAAGGGAGAACCTTCAATTCAATTGTTTAAGCTAGAGTTGGTGGGGACTGCAATTGATCTAATCCATTAATTAACAATTTTCCTTATTTATTCTTTTGGTTAGTGCTCTCACAATTATTCCTTCAATTGAGATATTAATAACATAGAAACCTACTTCAAGCCTTCTTTGTAGAATTGTAGAACTTCAAGTAAGCATCAAATGTCGCAATCCAAATGGATTATGAAGTATTCGTTATTGAAGATTGTAGATATTTGTTGAAGGTCATGATTGGACATGTCTGGAGGGAAGCAAGCCAGTATGCCGATTTTATAGCAAATGAAGAAGCTTTGATATTTTGGAGTAATATATTTAAGGATATGAAGTTTATTTTCATAGCGGACTTAAACCGTATTGCTTATGAACGATTTTAGGATTTTTGTTTAGTTTATCTTTTTTCGATATACCAAAAAGGTATGAAATTATGCCATGACCTTTTTCTTTCTTTCACATTGTACTATTAATTTACCATTTCACTTACATATATCACTCGTTTAGTATCGAGGAAGTTTCAATATTTTTGTAGGTGAGACCCACAAAGTTTTTCGATGGGGCCAATTCCAACCAACCTATGACATTGGCTCCGTGCAGTTTCATTAAGCAACAAAAGTTCCTCTTCACTGTTTGCTATATCTTTTTCTATATTTTGTACATAAAACTTTTGTTACGGTCTTCTTTTTATATTAAGGGGGAAGCGTCAATTCAATTATTTAAGCTAAAGCTGGTGGGGACTGCAATTGATCTAATCTATTAATTAACAATTTTCCCTTTTTATCTCTTGGTTAATGCTTTCTCAATTATTCCTTTGATTGCTTTATTGTTAAGAATCTCTTTACCTTGCCTTTTCGGCTTTTCCTATAATGTAAGTAGCATTTTCTCTTTAAACTGGAAATTTTTAAATTCAAATTAATCGAGTACTAAAGTTAATACTGGACACTAAATGGGACCAAAAACATCAATAGGAACTTGGCCCTCCGGATTTACTTTCCTTTGTCCTGTATGATATTTCTCTTTTCACTTGGTTCGGTACAAAAGCTTCAATTACCTATCTAGGTTTAAGTAGATCAATTAAGGTGCACCTTCTTTTTTATATACTACTCCCTCTGTGTGGCACTTTTTGCTTCCCGAGATTCAAACTGCATGAACTTTGACCAACATTTTAAGATGTAGAAAAGTTGCAACTTATAGTACTTTTCATGTAGTTTTCTAATATATAAATTTTAATCTTAAAATATTGAGTTAATCTAATCCAATTTAGCTTCAAAGTTTGGTCAAATTGACTCTCGAAAAACGAAATGTGTCACATGAATGGGGATGGAGGGAGTATCAAATTACTTTAACCGACAATGTAGTGGCAATTAGTTACTCTATGTTTATTAGAATATCACTAAATGTATAATATATTATAATTATATCAATTGTGTAAATATCTTTTACATTAAAGAGCATAAACTTCATATGTATTGTGGTAACCAAAATTTTTTCGTCAATCAAATTGGTAGGACAGTCTAGGATACATGCCACTCATGACTTAAAATAGTGGCAAAACCATAAATTTCGTCAATTTAATTAAAAGAGTAATATAGTTTGATCTATATAAGATTAATATATTTTGATCTATATATAGGTATAATTTCTTTTCACCTAAAGTGTTCAAAGTGACCACCCTTTGATCTATGTGACTGCTCCTCTAGCTAAAGAGAAGAATCAAAATCATGGTCTTTGTTTGAGAATTAAAAACAACTACTACTTTAATAAGTTCTTCTAACATAAAAAATTCAAAGAAATTTTCGCGAGGAGGTAGAGTGTACATCTTACCCTTCCCTCAAATCCGATAGACCCTCCACTCAAATAAAGCATTACACAGTGGTTTTGAGAAAGGGACGATCTACTCCATAGACATGGACAAAAAGAAGTTGAAGCGTATAGCAAAGAAGTTTCAGGAATCATTTTACTTTTCCAAATTTTCACATAACAAAGCCAAACAAGACATATTAAACAAAAGTCGAATAAACCAAATGACATCAATTAAGCATAGATAAGAAGTACTTCAACCATCACCCCACTCGGTTTAATTAACTTAGGAGACCCCTTGGCTTCATCTCGTGTTTACATTTTTATATTTTTGAACCCCCTTAATAAACATCTTGATTCTGCTACTGTTGAGATTTGAAGGAGACAACCAATTAGACAAGTTGATCACTAGGGTAAGATCTGAGATTCCGAAAGTAAGTAAGAATTTAATAAGTTGATATAATGATATCACTTCAATGTAATGATTGCTTCTTGCAATGCTTGAAATTTTGAAGAACACACTAAAAAATAAATCTTGACCTTTTATAAGTTTTACAGTAAAATATTAGGGGTTTAGGAGACTTGAGAATAGAATAAGAATAATGAAAAAGAGAATTAAAAAGGTAAAGAGATAATATGAATAATATGTGATTTGTTAGAATATAAAGGGGATACTATTCCTTCCTAATGCAACGGTTCCAAATCCCAAAAAGTTACTGTTGTAAATCTTCTCCTAAAATAACTCTCCTAATCGTAGAAGATAGGAGTACACATCCGAATACTCTGAGGTTTGAATAGTCATCCGAATATTCTTTTACCAGGTAATTAATGAAGGGGGTAAATAATACGAAAAATTAAGTTCACGGGGTCACATAGTTAAGGTGTGCAGCAGTTGACAATTTCACCATAGTTTAGGTGTGTTGCAATGCCTTATCCCATTTCCATCACTCAATCCACGCAGAGCTGCTAATAGTGTATCTTATTATGTGTTAGGGAAAAGCAAAAGTGGAGGAGTTTATAGACGTCAGAGTGTAGGGGTCAGAGATCGTTAGGGATGCAATTAAATGGTCCTCACATTCTAAGGTCAGGGGAGGTTTTGAAGTGGCATCTGACCACATGACCATTTCGCCCTTGGCCTCAGTTAAAGAACCTGATTCTGTAGAAGCAGGAAAGGAGGTATATCCATTAATGCTGCAGCTTCGGACACGAGCTTATCAGTTGACTGTGGTGGACAGAACCAAGCAGATGTCAGCAACACTTCTTCTGCTTTAAATATTTATTTTTAAATAATTAATTGAAAGCTGTTAAACTACCCTACTAATTTGGCCCAAATTTGGCCACACCTATAAAAAGACCACCATAACATTTACTTCTAGAATTTTTGCTACCAGCAATTTCCACCAATAATTTTCCCTCCAAAACACGTTATTAAATACACTAACTTATGCTTATTCAAGTCAAAGATTTCAACTTGAAAATTTCAAGGAGAAATAAATAGAAAAATTTCAAATAATATAATGTATAGAATGTTCTTCTTGATGAAATACAGGCATACGCAGCGGAAGCAGATAGCCAAGATCGAACTTGCATGTAATATAGACAACACATAATCAAGATATTAATCAAACATAACATTGATACTTATCTCTTTTCAACCGTGACCGCGACCAAGAATTGAATCTTCAACCACGAGCACACACCATCCACCGATCATCATCCTTCGGTTCGATGTCCGCCGTGTAACCCGAATACTGCTAGGAATTTGTGAAATTCGTGTGGGCGAATTTCTATGGAAAAAGAGTAGAAACTTGTAAAACCCTTGGCCTCCTTATGGAATAAGACCCCTATTTTATAACTACAAGTTTTAGGGTTTTCACCCTTTTCCAAAACCTGCTAGGTCTTCTTTTTCTTTTCACCAAGAAATAATATTTCATTTAATTCTTTATTATTCGGGCACAACAGGGACCACAGAATTTAATTAACGAGGCTTCCTAATATGGAATTAATTCGAAATATCTGAATTAATCTTACCATAATAAATTACGAATTATTCCACTAAAAAATCATAATCGCATTCCTCGCTCAATTTTGAAATCTCATTAAATCTTATTTAACTCCCCATGTTAAGATTACGTATACCAATCAATTAAATTAAATTACCGACAATTTAATTCATTGACTAATTGAATCCTTTATATTTCCGCTTAGCTTATATCATGTGACTGATACAAAATCCACGTTATGGTTTTTACATGAGACTTATAAGCATCCATAAAGGGGTATCATCAATCTCAAAGTCGAGACATAGATTCTATCAACTAATTATTACTTCACAAATGTAATTTGCCATTATCCGATTTACCGTAAATACATAGGCCCCGCAATTGAGTCGTACCTTTTAATAAATCAAAATAATGAACAAATCACATTGATCATAATAATTATATCAAGATTAAGAGTATAAGTACATTTAATGAACTAGAGAATTTGTTTTATATATTCAAGACAAAAACACTTATCTCTACTGGTCCGTTCAATACATACAAAATGTACTAGCAATGCTAAGACATTTAACTACACCATTCCCATAATGAAGATACATTATATTAATCTTGCGCTACAATCATACCGATGGCTTTGTCCAATTTCCATCTTCGATTGTGAACATAAATTTTATACTTATAAGAACCGACGATTTAATCTTCCGTGTATAAGCTAAACTCTATACACTAAATCATCTACTATATAAGTAAAGGACACACATACTAGTACATGATCTATTTAATTCTTTATTAAACAATGAATAAATAATTGTTCTATAATAAATACTATATCCAAACACATGGTTAATAGTATATATATCCCAACAATCTCCCACTTAGACTTTTAACCATGACAATTGTTAGAATATACCATGTCTAAACGCATGGTTAATGGTATATACCCCAACACTTCTTGCTTGATCCTTTTCGCCAACTTTAATAAAAGAAAAATCAACATTATTAAAATAATTAGCTCATTTTATAAATATTATTGTCTCCTAGCACTTAAAGTAATTGGAGGTAATATGAAAACATGAATAGGTCCAAAATTTTATATAATTGTATAAAAGAAATCAGATACTTTATAAACATTCTAGGAACTTTTACTAGATTTTTTTGGCATACATAATGGAAGAAAAAAAAAAGTATACTTTAAAATGTTAAATCCCAATATTTGTTTGCAATTTATTTTATTTCCTTTATTAATTAAGACGGTAATAATTATCTTGTAAGACTAACTAATATTAAAAGAATTATATTTAAAAAACGATGAAAAAATGATTAATTACATTATTAATTTTGTTGTCGTTAAAAATTACTCCTAGCCCTCCCACCAAAGAGAAAAATTATTACTACACCAATATTTTCTTGGCAAAAAGCGGAATTAGTGTTTTAACTATAAATTCGAGAAGAAGTTAATATATAGTTTTGGTCAATATCACATCTCGCCAATTGAAGTTTTGCTTAAAAACTTTATTCGAGAATTTGTATAAAGAAGGATTATTTGCCACAACGCAATAATTCTTTCATTATATTTGTATTATAAAATCTGTTGAATATGTATAAATAATTTATCAAAACAAAAATTAATTTAATATATTTACAAAAATACTTGAATATGTCTTGAAATATGAATTTAAATATGTAATTCAACTAGTTAACCATCAGATGGCCGAATTAGAACATTATGATTATTTTTTCGTTCGCACTTCAAATGTTGGTAAGTCTATCACTCACCAAAGCTTAAAGTTTTGCAACGAGATTAACAACCCAAAATTTTAAGAAGAAATAGAGGAGAAAACATAAAAAAGACTCATCGTTTTGTTTGAAAATTTTAATTTATTTCAAATTAAGTATTCGATCTAGATAATACATCAATTATATATGTAGAGTTACATTTTTTTAATTTGAATACTACAGATTGAAAACAAAAAAAAAAAATAGTAAAAGTAAGTTTCTTGTTATTCTGTTATTGCTATATATGCAAAGTTATTTATCTTAAAAAACACAAATCAAATCTTAGAAAATATTCTAGAAAATAAGATAAATATAATTAAAAATGTTACACCACGGATTTTCGCACATTAAAGTCGCATCATGAGTTAGTCGACGTAAGTTCCAAAAAGAAATTATGTTGAGGATAAAAGGGATTGATTTTATTAATAAAAATGGTTACAAGAGTCTATAAATAATATTAGTAAGGGGCGGAAGATTTGGAGGGTGAATGAATCAAAGAAGCATGAGTTTCATCAAAAGTCGGCAAGTTGGGAATACGATAACTTTCCACATGCTAAGCAAGTAATGATATGAAGTATTTGAATCGTATGATGGTCTTTTGTTAAGTTTGGAAGTCAAACGAGTTGTAATAGGAAAGTCGACAAAGGGCGTCGCAAGTTAAGTTTGTAAATTTCACTGAAATTTGGGTCAGATGTCTCGGAGCTTTTCTCTCAGTATACTTGGAGTTACGGGGTGATCCACCTATCAAATAAAAGGTCTATGAGTCTAGTTTCCAGGGAATTTTACCGTTCGTCGATATGACATCGGAGTAGAGAGAAATTCATATTTTTGTCCAAGGACGTAAACTGCCACGGGAACAGTGGACATAGTCGGTGGTCAAAGTTGTCTTTGTATATATATTCATCCCTTCCACAACTTGTCTCTTATTTTTCCTCTTCCCATGACCTCCAAACCCTAGAATTCATCCTTAAATACCTCCCCATCAAACACAATATAATCAAGGGGCAAATTATACAAGTCTAACACAAGGAACAAGGTAGTGATCTTGGAATCGGTAAATTGATTTTTGGAAGGAAACTTCATCAAGAAGCAATTTATAGTTTGGAGTGATTTGCATAATTCGAGGTATGTTTTGAGTCCTTTCTCCTCTTCTTAATCTTTATAAGTGTTTAAACCTAAGAAAATGATATGAATATGTTATGGTTAAAACTTGAAGCTTCCATGGACATGGCTAAATTGTTGAGCTATCTGTGTTGGTTTTGTTGTATTGTTTGGAGTTATGATGGTATGGATTGAATCATGGTAGTAAGGAGGATTATAAAAGTAGGTTTTTGGTAGTGTTTTACAAGAAGCTACACTACAAAAGAGCTTACAAACTCGTGCCTACGAATTGCTCGATAAAATGCCTAAATGAAAATTTTTATTGGCTATATGCTCAAAGTTGATCTCGAATTGTTCGTATATTGTAGGAAGTCAGTTATAAAGTGTTCGAAGCTTATGTAAATGTGTATAACTCCAATCGACGAGGTATGTAGGGCTTTCTCTTCTCTTTTGTGGCATGACTAGAACTTGACGAACGTTTCATTGATACATTCATTCCGTGAAAACATAAGTCGACCATATTCTTTTACTTGAGCAGCCCTCTACTTCATACATGGCTTATATTAAAGTGTCATCCATATTTTCATGTTTCCTTGGTTATTGATTGAAACATTTTCGTAAAACTTGAGTCAGCCGTATCCTGAAATGGTTAAGCTTACCTCTTCTCCGAAATAGCTTGTATTCCCGCATCCTTATCTTTCTTGTCCATCACTTAAAGATGACAGACCTTCCATTGATATAAGTTTCCACTAAATATGAGATGAATACGCTTCCTTGTGATTGACTAATCTTTATTTCATATATGATTGCATCAAACGCCTTTCATGCCTCCATATCTCTTTTGGCCACCGAATTAGAATGTTTCCACTAAACTTGGATTGATCATATAACATCTGAACGGTTGGACTCTACTTCATGTGTAACTCATACCAAGTATCTTACATGTTCTCCATGTTGTTGTCTGTTGAATTGAAAGGTAAAGAACATAGCGACAATAACGATAGTGAGGGTAAACGACGATAGGTCACTCCGACTCTTTTTATGATATCTCTTCGAGGTCGCCTTGCATTTCACTATATATATATGTATTTATTTTCATTACCGAGCGCGCTATAGTCGCCCGGTAGGTACTTATATGTGCACCTAGACATTCTTTCTTTACCGAGCGGTGTTGTAGGCGGGCCGGTAGGCACGTACCGTGCACTTAGATGTATTTCTTTCTTTACCGAGCCGTGTTGTAGGTAGCCGGCAGGCACGTAGCTATGCACGTACACCGATCGGCCAGCGAGAGATAATGTTATGATGACGAGCTCACCCCATCGAGGGATTTATTATTGTTATATGATATGATATATGCCTCCCGGTCGAGGAATGATTTTACTGCATGCATTTACATTTATGTCATGATTATGGTAGCCCTCGCGGGCCTCGTTCGAGTTTCGGGTTGTCTCTACATCTTTTCTCAAGTTATCTGTATCTCTTATGCTTATGTTATGTTTATGCTTACTGCCTTACATACTCGGTATATCTTTCGTACTGACGCATTTTGTGAGCTTTGATCATGCCTACAGGTACGGTAGACGGATTGTTGTACCTTTCTCAGTAGGATACCAAAGTTCAGTGAGGATGTTCGCACTCCATTCTCGCAGTTGTCGGTCGAGTCATTAAATAGGATGCGTGCAATATATAATATATATATATATATATATATTATATATTATAAGTATGGGTACGTTTTGTGGCTATTGTCCGACCGCCTGATGGCATATTAGTGCTCTTAGAGGCTTGCGACTATCGCCGTTGTTCGTGTATGTGTTTAGCCTTGCCGACCTTTCCGACTAGTTGTCTTTCGTTGTGGCCTTGTCGGCCCTAATTATGCATATATGTGTTGCCGGGCCTTTTTTCGCTTGTATGTTGTTATGATATACTTCTTACTATTGTTATTCAAAATGCCTCGTCGCCTATGATTCAAGTTGCAAAGTTTAGATATCACAGTTGGTTCGCTCGGCCCTTCGGGTGCCGGGTGCCGGCCACACCCCCAAGGTTGGGGTGTGACAAAAAAGATATTAAATCAAGAAAAATAAACTAAGCGTTGTTAACACAAAGACGGACTCACATGTAACGATGAGGGGTTACCGATGCCTTAAATTTTGAAAAAAGTGTCTCTTGAATAACTGATTCAGCTGACTCATTCACGCCTCTGATGTTATGAGATAAGAAAGGCAAGATTTCTTAGCCAATAAGTAATCAAAGGGATAATTGTACTAGAGCTTCGCCTTAATAGAAAAACAAAAAAGATGGTGTTATGAACTATGTTACAAGATATTTGGATGTATTATTAAGTGTAAATTATACCACTTGTACATTAAGTGATAAAATACAACTTGCACTTGTAAGATGTATCTTAGTTGTAGCAAATTGTAAATCAATTTACACAAGTTGTATGTTGAAGATTGAGGGGCAAAACTCTTCTATAAATAGAGATCTTTGCCCTCTCATTTGGGACACCATCAACAAGTGATAATACAATATCTCCTTTCACTCTACAAAGTTATTTTAGTTTGGTTCTCTTGTTTATTTCCAATTATATAGTTTTATAACACGTTATCAGCACGAGACTCTGCCGCCTCAAGAAATTTTTTGAAAGCTAAGGTATTATTTTTATTCTCTCTATTTTATGTCTAACCTTACAAAACTTGTGTTCGTTGCCCTTGATATTTTGGCCAAGAATTAGCTATCATGGGTGCTAGATGCTGAAATCCATCTGGATGCTATGGGTCTTGGAGACACCATTAAAGAAAAAAATAAAGCATCCAACCAAGAAAATGCCAAGGCTATGATATTCTTGCGTCATCACCTTGATGAGGGCCTGAAGATTGAATATCTTACTATTAAGGATCCACTCATTTTATGGAAAAACTTGAAAGAAAGGTATTTAATGACCACCCTAAGCATGGTCTTCCTCCCAAAAGCACGACATGAATGGATCAATCTAAGGCTACAAGATTTCAAATTAGTTATAAAGTATAACTCTGAGATGTTCAGAATTACTTCTATATTGAAACTATGTGGAGAAACGATTAGTGATTCTGATAAGATGGAAAAGACATTCTCCACTTTTCATGCCTCGAATGTACTCTACGCAAAGAACAATATCGAGAGAAAGGTTTCAGAAAGTATTGTGATTTGATTGCTCATCTTCTTCTGGCTGAAGAAAATAATGATTTGCTGATGAAAAATCACGAGAATTGACCTACTGGCGCTACACCATTCCCTGAAGTGAATGAGGTGTATGCCCACTACTCTAGGCATGGAAAAGGTCGTGGCCCCATGGTCGTGGTCGTGATAGCAGTCGTGGTCGTAGTCATGATAATGGTCAAGGAAGAAATAATTTCCCTGGCGTTAATCATTCTTCAAAGAAAAATTACTACCAAAAGGGAAAAAGAAGGATGAGGGGCATGAAGTACCAAGCACGTGACTCTTAAAATAAATGCTATCGTCAGGCGGAAGCGGGACACCGGTCAATGCATACATGTCTGGGCGTCAAAGCACTTGGTTGAGCTTTATCAAGCATCAATGAAAAGGAAAGAAAAATACTCGAAGCTAATTTTATCTCTCAAGATCAAGTTGATATTACTCACTTGGATGTTGCCGATTTTTTCGAGCACCCTGAAGGCAAAATAGATCACTTGATTGGTGATGGATCTATTGTTAAGAATGATTGATTTGCTTAATTTTGGTTTTTACTAATTCGTAGTAGTAAGCAAACAAAGATCATGTAATCATAGTACTAGTCTATTTCCATTTTCATGCTTATTTCCGTTTTTATCATAGTAGTAATAGATCATGTAATCGAAGTACTAGTCTATTCCCGTTTTTATATGTTAAACATTTTGGTTTTTAAATGATAGTAGTAATATTTACTATTACTTTTATTTATGTATGTCACTTGAAGATATGGATATCTCTCAAAATGAGTTTGAATTAAAATTCAATTATGAAGGCATTTGTTTGATTGATTCGCTACAACGCACACGATATTCAAAGAAAAGAAATATTTTTCTCATTTACTCACGGGCAAGATAAATGTTACTACGATTTCGGTAGTACTAATTTGATTGAAGGCTCCAAGAGCCATCGTAAATTTGCCTATGGGAACAAAACTCATTATAAATGATGCCATGTTCTCTCCTAAGTCTCAAAGGAATTTATTAAGTTTTAAAGATATCCGCCAAAATGGATATCATATTAAGACAAATTTGACGAGATTAATCTTGAATATCTTAGTATCACTAAGAATGTCTCTGAGCGTAAATATGTTATAGAAAAGTTCTCGCTTTATCTTCTCGGCTTATATTGGACAAAAATTAGTGCAATCGAACACATTCTATTGTAAACGTAAGTTTACTAATTCCAATACTTTCGTACTTTGGCATAATCGACTAGGACATCCCGGGATCTATAATGATTACGAGGCGAATTAGAAAAATTCAAATGGGCATCCATTAAAGAACCCGAAGATTCTTCAAATGATGAATTTTCTTGTACTTCCGTTATCAAGGCAAGTTGATTATTAGGCTATCACAAACAAAAGTTGGGATTGAGTCCCCAACATTTTTGGGAACGTATACATGGGGATATTTGTGGACTATTCACCCACCTAGTGGGTCGTTTAGATATTTTATGGTCTTAATAGATGCTTCTTCTAGATGGTTCCATGTGTGCCACATCGTCATCTCGCAACCTAGCATTTGCAAAATTATTGGCACAAATAATTCGATTACGGGTACGTTTTCTCGATAATCGATCAAGTCTATTCGCCTTGACAATGTCTTTGAGTTTTCATACAAGCATTTAATGATTATTGTTTATCAATGGGATAAAAGTCGAACATCCCGTAGCTCATGTTCACATCAAAATGGTCTTGCAGAACCATTAATTAAACGTCCATGATTGATAGCACACTATTACTTATGAAAACAAGGTTGCCCACTTCTTTTTGGGGTCATGCAATTTTGCATGCCGCAACACTTGTTCGTCTCAGACCGACAAATTATCATAAATTCTCACTGTTGCATTTAGTTTTGGGTCAAGAACCTAATATATCCCATCCAAGAATTTTTGGATGCGCTGTATATGTGTCTGTAGCACCACCACATCGTACTAAGATGGGTCCCCAAAGAAGGTTAGGAATATATGTTGGGTTTGAATTAACCTCCATTATTCGCTACCTTGAACCATTGACGGGAGATTTGTTCCTTTGCTCGATTTGGTGATTGTCGATTTGATGAGACACTTTTCCAAAATTAGGGGGAGAAAATAGTGAAATCAGAAGAGAAATTTTGTGGAATAATCCATCATTGTCTCATCTTGATCCACGTGCTTCTATTTGTGAGCAAGAGGTTCAAAAGATTATTCACTTGCAGAAAATAGCAAATCAAATGCCAGACGCATTTACAGATTTGAAAAGAATTACCAAATCACATATCCCTGCAGAGAATGTCCTAGTTCGGATTAATGTCCCTGTAGGATCATCTACTAGTGTCGTAGCTAATGAGTCCAAAGCACGCCTGAAGCGTGGTAGACCATTGGGTTCTAAGGATCGAAATCCCAGAAAATGAAAAACCAATGAACAAGATGACACTACGAAAGAATCTCATAAAGGAATTCAAGATTTGAGTAATCTTATGATCCTTGAAGAGATCAATGAGCTTGAGACTGAAAAAAAATGAGGAACTATCAATAAATCCAATTGATGATGGAAACAATTTGAATCGATCGTAAAATAGTGGTGGATTATGTCTTTACATATAATGTTGCAACTTAAAGAATTATGCAAGATAGCGAGGATCTTGAACCTCGATCCCTATGGAGAATGTCGACAAAGATGCGATTGGCCAAAGTGTCAAGAAACAATTAAATCAGAGTTGAATTCACTTGCCAAACACGAAGTTTTTGGACCTGTAGTCCAAACACCTAAGGGTACTAAACCTGTTGGTTATAAATGGGTTTTTGTGCGTAAAAGAAATGAGAAAAATGAAATACAAAGATACAAGGCACGCCTTGTTGCACAAGGTTTTTCACAAAGACCTGGTGTCGATTATGAAGAGACATACTCACCGGTTATGGATGCGATAACATTACGTTATCTTAGTAGTTTATTTGTCTCTATGAGAAAGTTGAGATCATTTGATGGATGTGATTACAACCTATCTTTACGGGTCACTTGATAGTGAGATATATATATATATATATATATATATATATATATATATATATATATATATATATATATGAAAATCCCTAAAGGATTTAAGATGCCTGAAGCATATAGTTCAAAGTCTCGGAAATATACTCAATCGCATTGCAAAGATCATTGTATGGTTTGAAGAATCGGGGACGTACGCGTGGTATAACCGCTTTAGTGAGTATTTATTGAAGGAAGATTATATAAATGATGCCATTTGCCCATGTGTTTTTATAAAGAAAACAACATCGGGGTTCGTTGTACTTGCTGTTTATGTTGACGACATAAACCTTATTGGAACTCGGCAGAGCTTCAAAAGGCAATTGATTATTTAAAGAAAGAATTTGAGATGAAAGATCTTGGAAAGACAAAATTATGTCTTGGTTTGCAAATTGAACATTTGACAAACGGTATCTTTGTCCATCAATCTGCCTATACAGAAAAGGTGTTGAAACGATTCTACATGAATAAAGCACATCCATTAAGTACTACGATGGTTGTCCGATCACTTGATGTGAATAAGGATCCGTTCCGACATCAAGAAAAGAATGAAGAGATTCTTGGTCCTGAAGTACCATATCTTAGTGCGATTGGTGCACTAATGTATCTTGCTAATACTACAAGGCCTGACATAGCATTTTTAGTCAATCTGTTAGCAAGATATAGCTCTGCTCTAACCAAGAGACACTGGAACGGAATCAAACACATATTGCGGTATCTAAAAGGGACTACTGATATGGGCTTGTTTTATTCCAACAATTGCAATCCCGATCTTGTTGGTTATGCCGATGCAGGGTATTTATCTGACTTACACAAAGCTCGATCTCAAACAGGCTATGTGTTCACATGTGGGGGCACTACCATATCTTGGCGATCTACAAAACAATCTATTGGGTACAACCATCAAATCATGCCGAAATAATAGCTATTCATGAAGCAAGCCGAGAATGTGTGTGGCTGAGGTCAATGATACATCTCATTCGAGAAAAATGTGATTTAAAATGTGACAAAGTACCCACGATCTTATATGAAGATAATGCAGCGTGCATAGCCAATTAAAGGGAGGATTCATAAAAGGAGATAGAACGAAGCATATTTCACCAAAGTTATTCTTCACACATGATCTCCGGAAGAATGGTGATATCAACACAACGATGATTCGGTCAAGTGATAATTTAGCAGATTTGTTCACTAAGGCATTGCCAACCTCAACATTTAAGAAGTTGATATACAAGATTGGAATGCATCATCTCCGAGACATTACTTGATGTTTCCAACAGGGGGAGTGAAATACGTGTTGTACTCTTTTTTCCTTAACCAAGGTTTTATCCCATTGGGTTTTCCTGGTAAGGTTTTTAATGAGACAGTTAGCAATGCGTATACTAGATATGTGTACTCTTTTTCCTTCACTAGAATTTTTCCCACAGGATTTTTTTAGTAAGGTTTTAACGAGGCACATTATCTATTAATAAAACATCCAAGAGGGAGTGTTATGAATTATGTTACAAGATATTTGGATGTATTATTAAGTGTAAATTATACCACTTGCACATTAAGTGATAAAATACAACTTGCACTTGCAAGATGTATCTTAGTTGTAGCAAGTTATATCTTAGTTGTACTTTTTAGTTGTAGATTAGTTGTATCTTAGTTGTAGCAAATTATAAATCAATTTGCACAAGTTGTATGTTGAAGATTGAGGGGCAAAACTCTTCTATAAATAGAGACCTTTGCCCTCTCATTTGGGACACCATCAACAAGTGATAATACAATATCTCTTTTCTCTTTACAAAGTTATTTTAGTTTGCTTCTCTTGTTTATTTCCAATTATATAGTTTTATAACAGATGGTGAATTTTATGTACTACTCCCTCCTTCTCAAATTATTTATTGTTATTTTATTTTATTCTATACGTCCTTAAAAATATTAATTAGAAGGCGTATTTGATGAACTTTATATTTATTTATGTCTAATTTATAAT
>NC_081351.1:467357-516686 GCF_029784015.1 Lycium ferocissimum | reverse complement strand
ATCCCTTTAGCAACAAGTAATAAAAAAATAAAGATAAAATTCTAGACATGTTCAGTGAAGTCAGGATTTAAGTAGAGCAAAGCTTTGAACATAGATGCACTTAAATCAAGTCAAGGAAATTGGGGTGGTACAGATCTAAAAAGGTCCAGTTCTGTAGAATAAATTAAACTTCCTAACTAGGTGTTCCTTGTTCACAATCTTTCTCCACGAATGGCACAAAATCTGAGTTTTTTATGTGGAAGAGTATTTCTTTTTACTCACTGTAAATGCCACTTTTTGATAAAGTGATACCATTTAATCTCGCAAGTTTTACGCGGGTTGGCTACCACCACCCTCCTCCTTTATCCGGGTTATTTACTAGCACAATATAAGCAAGCTCACACTGACATAACCATTATAGCTAACCATTTTGTTATAGTAACACTCAGGCCTTAAAAAAAGAAACAGTAAATAGCTAAATGAACTTATTATTCTTGTTGCAACTCTAATATAGCAAAGATTTTAGCCTACCAAATTCACTAGTTAACTTCACAAAGTCCAGTTTCAAATAAGCAACTTCTTATATAAAAGTAATGATACTTACAAGTTCCTATCGACCACACAAAATCTTGAGTTTAGCGAGTTTATAAAATTACAAGAAAAAAACCGAAACGATAAGCAAAAAATTAAACCTTAAATTGGTCTTAATTGGAAATCATGCAGTATTGGAAATTCAGAGGATTGAAACACTTGGACTTCGCACTATGCTACTTAATCTGGCTAAATGAGTTGCTACTATTTGCAGCAGCTTATGATGAAAAGATACAGTGGAATGCAGTGATCCATTGCTATCTCCATACTCAAATTCTTTGGGAGGAGAGTAGGGGGGTAGGTGTTATTATTAAGCTGGTTTTCTTCTTTACAGGTGAAGTATTGATTGAAGAAAAAAACTTTGCAAGAATTTACACAGATTCAGGAAATGATATAGAGTATAGAGTTGGCACAAAAATAAACAACTGTAGTCTGCAGATTAAGAGTGTGACTGGTTTTACTGGTTTTTTAATTTGCAGATATGCAGGTTCATCAAAAATGCAGCTAGTGCACCAAAGGGACCAGACTTGGGACACATACAAAATTTCAGCAGGTGCAGCAGATTAACAGCAAAATTTCACTTCAAAGAAACAATTTTCTTAGCAAGATTGGTCAAAAACTGGTTTATTATTCGTAATAGTAGGCCGGATGACTTGTGCAAATAAGGTGGTTTTTAAAAAAAAAAAAGTCTCAAGGCAAAGTCCGCCCTCCTAAGCATAACTTCCTTAAGGAAAACTAAAGTTATGCCGGAGGGGGCATAACTTTTTCTCAAGGCATAATTTAGTTTTGCCTTATGGGGCAAAACTTTTCCTTAAGGAATTATGCCTTATGCGTACTTTTAATTAAGGTATAACCAAAAGTATGCCTTAACTAAAAGTGTGCCTTGAAAAGTTAAAAAAAAAAAAAAAAAAAAGTCTCAAGGCAAAGTCTGCCCCCTCCGGCATAACTTCCTTAAGGAAAAACTAAAGTTATGCCGGAGGGGGCATAACTTTTCCTCAAGGCATAAGAGCTACATTATAGTTAAGTTGTGCAGGATTCAAATGGTTGCTGTTTTTCATGTGGAATATGGATAAATGACTTTTGCATGGAAACAACAAAGAAATAATGCAGAGTCACACAATGAGAGGCAATCCTGGGAGTGTAGCAAGTTGCGACTTCTAACGGTCTCCTCTTATTGTTGCCGGTTTTTTACAACACATCACTCAAGCAAAAGAATTACACTAAGATATCGAGTAATTTCTTGAGAGGATAGTTGGTCAAGTTGTGCATCAAGGGGCCAAGCTTGGGAAACAATTTGATTGACACAAGTACTGATGGAATGCAGTGCAATAGCAGTATGAGTTACTGCAGTTTTACACCTGGTGTGATCAATAAGATGAGCAGCAGGACACAACATGTCACGACCCAATTCACGAGTCGTGGTGGCACCTACACTATCCCTTCGAGTAGGCGAACCACATTACTAATAACAAGTTAAATAAGCGGAAAATTTATTTAAGAATAAGTTATCAAGTTTTAATTACTTATTATAACAAGAAATGTCACGACAATCCCAAAAATCTGGTCAAAGGGTACAAGAGCGCTAACATAGGACGAATAGAAGTCCGAAAATACCCGAAGGCTACATATTGTCCGTCGAATACAAAAACGAGAAATAGATAGAGGAGGTTCTTCGGGGGCCACGGATGACGGGTAGCTCACCCCCGAATAACTAAAGATGTCACCCTCACGTATCGCCACGGGGTTTAGAACCGGAGCTCGGATCGTACTCGCACTCAACAAAAGTGCAAAGAAGAGTAGTATCGCACAACACTTGTACCGGTAGGCATCATAGGCCGACAATGATTAGATAACGCATGAAGAAGTCAAAACCAACAAGTAGCACATAGAGCAAACAGTATGGTCACATATCAATACAAGTAAGGTGTAAAGGAATCATGAAATCAACCAAGACAGATATAATTCACCAAATGATCACCAAATATATATAAGTGGATGAATGAAATGCAATAATGTATGTAGGATGAATGCAATGCATATGCGCTTTGTACAACATGTCCCGACGGAGCTTAACTCCACGTCTCGCCGATCATGACCCATGGGGGACCCGCGAAGTCCATGTACCACTCGCTCCGAATATAACCTCGGATCACGAGCACACTCTCACGATCCCGCAAAGACCTCGGGCATCGGACACTCCATTGTTCCCGGCAAGAAACCTCGGGCAACAAACACTCACAATCTCCGGCAGAAACCTCGGAGTCTCTCTGTCACTCTCAATCTCCGGCAGAAACCTCGGAGTCTCTCGATCACTCACCTCACCAATCATCATAACAATAATAATAAAGACATGTCATGCATGATATCAGTCTCAACAATATCATCAATATATAGTCAACCAATACAAGTCATATTATTGTTACCATTTCTTTACACACACGGTGAGTGAGCTAGTATGTGACAGAGGTACGAATGTGTGATATCATAGAAAATAACACATATGGCGACAAGCCCACATAGCAACTAACAAGCCAATCTAACCGGAAATCACCTCTACTTCATGCCCGAAGGCCTATATGTCTGTCCCGTCACTTTCGACAACTACATACGATTCTCTAATCGAGTCTAACTAAAGTAGACCGTAACCTACCTCAATGCCGAGCGGATGCCACGAACAATCAAGCTAATGTCTTCCCTTTGCGTAGAGCCTCGAACGATCAAAATCTATAAAATATGCGATCTACGTTAGAATACGACTCTAAGGACACCCATACCGCTATATTTATATTCTAAAATGTACCCACATTCATGACATACAATATTGATTCACATATGGCTACGACATTCTCAAGTTACTTCTAATAGTTTGTAGCTTTGACGTTTGTATGTCACAACTTATAACATTCCATCCAACACACAATATGGTGTATACTCTTAACTTATAATTATTCTTTCTAACTTAATGAAAGCATAAGTCCAAAACAGTCCACTATCACAACATGTCCAAAACAGTCCCTAACCGACAACATAACGATGTTCGGAATTCTTGCAAATGTTTACGAACATACTAAGCCAACCACATGTGATTTTTATACATCATTTCATGTCTTCTTTTCATATAATTTCAGTAAGTTACGACCAGCTATCCACACGTGAAGTACAACATCAATTCATACGCAACTACGCTATATCGTCATTTTTATAACCCTTATAACAACTCACAAATGACTTTAGTTTCAACTCCAACCATTAAACACCTTCCTTTCCATCATAAATTTCATGATAATGACAATCAAAATATCAAGTAAAAACAGTTCACTAACTTCTCTTCAAAACAATACACACACGGCTACACCATGCTTCAACATCACTCACATAAAATCATAGATCCAACCATTTTCATACTAACATAACTTCACTTTTAACCTTCTAATTCTTTTCATTCTTTTTACCATGAGATCTATGATAGTAACAACTATATTTATTAAAGAAAATCAATCCATTAAATTCACCAAAAACAGTCCCTACGACTAACTAACATTCCAACACCAACTTTCATGATTTAATGCATGCGATTCATGTTCGTCAAGTTACACTCATACTTCAACATCAACCCATATAACTCCATAACCATTACCATGTTCCAACATCAACACACCTTATTTCATGCATACAACTTATATTCACACATCTACATCACCCTTAATACATGAAAAGAAAGTTAGATCTTACCTTGACCACTTGAATTCTTTACTTGGCTAGAGTTGGTGACTTGAGATGAAAATGGTTCTTGTTGCTCCAAAGACTATCTTCACGTTTTAGGGACCTTCTAAAGGGTTGAAACACCTTGGAAAATAATTTTTGGATCAAGACTCAAAGAGCTCAAAATCAGCCAATGTGGCCGAGAGCTTTCTCTCTAGAATTAGGTTTTCTTTCTTTGTGTTGTGTAGTTGAAATGAATTGTGATGGCTGATGTCTTAGTCATTATTTTGTTAAATTATGATGCCTACAAGTTGGATACAACACATGCTCCATTCATGACATTGAGCACTCAATTAACTTTACACAAAATTTCAATATTTCTTCACAACTTTCGGCCAAGAGCCTCCTTGGCCGACCCCTTGGCTCTCCTTTCTTCTTTCTTTTCCATTGTTTACAAGACAATCTTAGGTGTGTTGAATGATTCATGCACCACCCTTTGTCTATTGTAATCATGCCAAGATGGATGAGCAATATTTAATGTGTAATGATCCCTCCACCATGTTATGTCCTCTTAAAACAATGTATACTTTCATAAAGTAGTGGATGCTCAAATATTCAATTGTATGCTTCAACTTTTTCTCCTCAATTCTTCAGCCCTATGGCCGAATGTATCATGAAGTTTCTTCCAAATTTAATTTTCCACAATATGTTGAAAATGTAGTGGATGAATCAACATTTAATTTCACACTTGTATGTCTTCCATTTGCCTTATTTTAGATGACTAGAGTCATCCTTTTTACCTTGGATGTTGAGGCTCTTGTTGGCTTATTATTGTCACCAATTTTTACTTAACACCATACTTAAGTAATTCCTAATCTCCAATAACATTTTTATACTAAGTAAATCTGAGGTTTCTATCTCCCGTTGAGTCTTTCGCGAATCACTCGACGTATAAAATACGGGGTCTAAAATTCTTGTCAATTAAATAACCGAATCACCGGTTATCGCAAGCTATAGATACCACAATTAGACCACAAAAGGGTGTTTTAGAGATATTAGGCATAAAAGTGCTAAACGACCAAACGGGTCGTTACATTAGATACCAATCAAACAATCGCTCGTCCTCGAGCGTCTAGGGTAAAGGTGGAGAAAAAGAGGTACCTGAACTGTCGAACAACTGAGGATATCTACTCCGCATATCTGCCTCGGTCTCCCAAGTGGCCTCCTCCACCGGACGGTGCTTCCACTGCACCTTGACTGAAGCAATATCTTTGGTCCTTAACCTTCTAACTTGTCTATCTAGGATTGCTACCGGCTCTTCCTCGAAGGATAGATTCTCGATCTAATAGTACCGAATCCCACCGAATGATATAAGACCCGTCCGAATGGTACTTCTTTAGCATGGAAACATGGAATACCGGATGAACATTTGCCAAACCCCGGTGGTAACGCCAACTCATAAGCCACCTCGCCAACACGACGAAGAATCTCAAAAGGGCCAATAAACCTCGGGCTCAACTTACCTTTCTTCCCAAATCGCATCACACCCTTCATGGGTGAAACCTTCAATAGGACCTCGCTCACCAACCATGAACTCCATATCACGAACCTTCCGGTCACAAGATACTCTTTCGCCTACTCGAGTCGCTAGAAGCTTTCCCTGAATAAGCTTCACCTTATCCAAGGACTCTCTTAGCAAATCTGTACCCCAAGGTCGAACCTCAAAAGCATCGAACCACCCAATAGGAGAACGACACCTCCTACCATATAAAGCCTCGAATGGCGCCATATCAATACTGGAATGGTAGCTATTATTGTATGCGAACTCTGCCAAGGGTAAAAATTTGTCCCAATGACCACCAAAATCAATAACACACGCCCTCAACATATCCTCAAGCACCTGAATAGTCCTCTCGGACTGACCATCTGTTTGCGGGTGGAACGCGGTGCTAAAATCTAACTGAGTCCCCAGTTCTTTTTGCAAAGTCCTCCAGAAATGGGAAGTAAACTGAGTGCCTTCCGTCGTAAATGATGGAAATAGGAACCCCGTGCAATCGCACTACATCCGGATGTAGATCCTGGCCAACTTCTCCGCATTATAAGTAGTCTGAACCGGAATGAAGTGTGCGGACTTAGTCAACCTATCCACGATAACCCAAATCGAATCAAACTTACCCAGAGTCTTCGGAAGACCAACTACGAAATCCATGGCGATCCTTTCCCATTTCCACTCGGGAATGGGCATTCTCTCGAAGCATGCCACCTGGTCTCTCGGTGCTCATACTTAACCCGTCGGGCAATTCGACACTGTGCAACAAACTCCACAATGTCTCTCTTCATTCTACCCCACCAATAGTGTTGCCTCAAGTCACGATACATCTTTGTTGCTCCCGGATGAATGGAGTATCTGGAACTATGAGCCTCCTTCAAGATTAACGGAATCAAATCACCAACTCTAGGTACGCAAATGCGCCCTTTAATCCTCAAAATACCCTCATCATCAAGAATAGCCTCCTTGGCTTCTCCACTTAGCACCTTATCCCGAATCTTACACAATTTTACATCTTCAAACTGCTGGGCCCTAACTCGCTCCAAAAGAGATGACCTCGCCTCCACACAAGCTAGAACCTTACCAGGTTCTGAAATATCGAGTCTCACCATACTATTAGCCAAACACTGCACCTCCATGGCTAAAGGACGCTCTTCCGCAATCAAACGCGCCAAGCTACCCATACTCACTGCCTTTCGGCAACGCATCGCCTACCACATTTGCTTTTCCCGGATGATAAAGAATGGTAATATCATAGTCTTTAAGCAACTCCATCCATCTACGCTGCCTTGAATTTAGATCCCGCTGATTAAACACATGCTGAAGACTACGGTGATCCGTGAACACCTCACAATGGACTCCATACAAGTAATGTCTCCGCATCTTCAATGCGAAGACTACCGCAGCCCAACTCTAAGTCATGAGTGGGGTAGTTTTTCTCGTGAACCTTTAGTCGTCTCGAAGCATACGCGATCACCCTACCCTCTTGCATCAACACACAACCCAAGCCAATCCGAGAAGCATCACAATAACAAGAAAGTCTTTTCCCTCTGGGTAAAGCCAAAATCGGGCCGAAGTCAATAAAGCCTTCGAGCTTTTGAAAGCTCTCTTCACACTCATCGGACCATTGGAAAGGCACATTCTTCTGAGTCAACCTAGTCAAATGGGAAGCAATAGATGAAAACCCCTTCACAAATCGGCGATAATAACTCGCAAGGCCCACGAAGCTCCGAATTTCAGTCACTGACGTAGGCCTGGCCCAATCTTTAACCGCTTCAATCTTCTTGGGATCAACCATAATCCCATCTTTGGACACAACATGTCCCAAAAATGCTACGGAACTGAGCCAGAACTCACACTTGGAAAACTTGGCATATAATTTCTTCTCTTTCAACAAGCCAAGCACGATCCTCGTGTGCTCCTCGTGATCTTTCTTACTCCGAGAGTACACCAAGATGTCATCAATAAACACGATCACGAATGAATCCAAGTATGGCTTGAAGATCCCATTCATCAAATTCATGAATGCTGCGGGGGCATTAGTAAGCCCGAAAGACATCACCAAGAACTCATAATGACCATAACGAGTCCTAAAAGCGGTCTTCGGAATATCCTCCGCTCGAATCTTCAACTGATGATAATCAGACCTCAAATCAATCTTAGAAAAGATCGATGCTCCCCGAAGTCGGTCAAATAAGTCATCAATGCGGGGTATTGGATACTTATTTCTGATTGTAACTTTGTTCAATTGCCGATAATCGATACACATCCGCATGGTACCATCCTTCTTCTTCACGAATAGAACAGGAGCACCCCAAGGAGAGATGCTGGGTCTAATAAATCCTTTGCTCAACAAGTCTTGCAACTGCTCCTTCAACTCTCTCAACTCCGCCGGAGCCATCCGATATGGTGGAATAGAAATAGGTCGGGTGCCTGGCTCCAAGTCAATGCAAAAGTCAATATCTCGATCAGGTGGCATTCCAGGTAAATCCGTAGGGAAAACCTCTGAGAACTCACAAACCACTGGCACTGACTCTAGGGAAGGAGTGTCCACACTAGTATCCCGAATATGAGCCAAATATGCTAAACACCCCTTATCCACTAATTTCTTTGCCCGAATAAATGATATGATTTTCTTAGGGCCGGACTAGGAGTACCCTTCCACTCTAATCGCGGAATACCGGCATGGCTAACGTGACCGTCTTGGCGTGACAAAGCCTAAAAATAGCATGATAGGGAGATAACCGTCCATCCCCAAAATAATATCAAAATCCACCATGTCCAAAATAACCAAGTCTACCCACGTATCATAACCCATGAATGTGACTACACAAGACTTATAGACCCGATCTACTATCACCGAATCTCCGAGGAGTAGAGACACGAATAGGTACATCAAGCATATCACAAAGCATATCCAGACCCGTGGAGAAATAAGTGGACACATAAGAGAAAGTAGAACCCGGATCAAATAAGACAGAAGCTGATTGGTGACAAACCGAGATAATACCTGTGATAACCGCATTAGAGGCCTCGGCCCCGGTCTACCCGAAAGGCATAGAAACGGGAACGCCCACCTTCGGATCGTGTGCCTCCACGACCACCACGGACCGCCCGAGATCCTCCTCTCACCGACCGAACGCTTCCCCTACTGCATCGATGACCACTGCTAGGTTGATGGCCACCTCTGCTCGACTGCGAACCCCCTTTAGTAGAATATCCTCCTCCTCTAGCTGGCGGTGCTGGAGGCCTAGATGTTTGAACTCTAGAACCTTGCCTGGATCTAGGACACTCTCTTGCGAAATGCCCTGTCTCACCACACTCAAAACATGCTCTTCTGGCCATAGGCTGCTGAACTGTCATAGAATAACCAGAATACCCCCCGCGGTCTGAAGGTCGAGAGTAAGAACCTCGGGAAGTCTGCTCAGAATTATGCCCGCTATAACCTGAAGAACCACCGCTAAAGCCCGTAGTGATGATCGGATGGGGCGGCTGTAGGGATGATGACGAACCTTGTCATGGCGTCCCCCACCTCTAATAGGACCTTTGAAACTATCAAATCCACGAGTTTTCTTGTCGCCACCCCCACTATGTGCCCGACCCATCTCTGACTCAACCCTCCTAGCATGCTCTACTACTGACTGAAATGAGGCCCCAGAGGCCTCTAACTGTAAGGTCGCCAGCCGAAGCGAAAGGTCCAAACCCTTCACAAATCTCCTCACTCTCTCAGCCTTGCGTGGGAAGTAATGCCGTCGCATAACGGGACAAAGCGAGAAATCTGGTCTCATACTCCGCAACTGACCTACCCTGTTGCTCCAATGTCGAAAATTCATCCTTCCTGTTGTCTCTCAAAGTACGAGGGACATACTTCTCCAGAAACACCTGATAGAACTGGGTCCAGGTCAAAGGTGGCAAGCCAACTGGTCGACACTCCATGTATGATCTCCACCACTGCTTAGCATCCCCAACTAGCTGGAAAGAAACATAATCGACCCCGTGAGACTCCACTATACCCAACTTATGAAGCATCTCATGGCAGGCTAACAATAAACTCATACGCATCTTCCCGGGAGTACCCCCGGAACCGTGGGGGAGACATTTTGGTAAACCCTCGAACAATTTTCGTTCCTCACCGGTCAATACCGGCCCATGTACCGCCTTAGAGCAAAATCAAATACCGGAGTAGCATCAATTCGGGCGCCATCGTCGTCGTCGGTAATATCCCCGATGTCCGAAATCCTCGGGACAATCGTAGCATCGGGAGTATGACCTCCCACTCTAGTCTGCGAGCCATCTGGAGCAACTGGAATCATTCCCGCCTGAGCCAAACTGTCAAAGTATCCCAACACTCGAAACACAGCCCCCTGAAAATCGGGAGTAGCAGCGACCTCAGGCGGTGTCTCAGCAGCCCTAATCTTCTCGTCCGAAATATGGTCAAGCTCCGGAGTCAACTCTATGTCGTGTCCCGAGCGAGGTGCCGGTGCTTGGTTCCTATTCGGAATAGCTACACGGCCTCTCGCCCTCGCCACGTCCCCTCGCTCGCCCACGGACGTGCTCGGGCAACGGGTATAGATGCGGGTGTGTGTGTGTGCATGTGTGTGTGTGTGTGCGGGCTCCGGCCTCCCGCAGAGTTCGATCGCGTCCTTACCATCCGTGAGCGAACACGAAATGAGGTTAAGATACCAATCGAACAATCTCGCACGAAAAGAATGAACCGTATACCAATCGGATTGAACTAGCACGAAATGAAGAAAAGAAGTGGAGTGTTTCCTAAATGTCCTATAGCCTCTCGAGGATGGGTACGGACGTCTACGTACCAATCCGCAAGACTCTACTAGACATTGCTCTTGTACTCACTAGACCAATTAACCTAGAAGCTCTGATACCAACTTTGTCACGACCCAATTCACGAGTCGTGGTGGCACCTACACTATCCCTTCGAGTAGGCGAACCACATTACTAATAACAAGTTAAATAAGCGGAAAATTTATTTAAGAATAAGTTATCAAGTTTTAAATACTTATTATAACAAGAAATGTCACGACAATCCCAAAAATCGGTCAAAGGGTACAAGAGCGCTAACATAGGAGGAGAATAGAAGTCCGAAAATACCCGAAGGCTACATATTGTCCGTCGAATACAAAAAATGAAATAGATAGAGGAGGTTCTTCGGGGCCACGGATGATGTGTAGCTCACCCCGAATAACTAAAGATGTCACCCTCACGTATCACCACGGGGTTTAGAACCGGAGCCTCGGATCGTACTCGCACTCAACAAAAGTGCAAAGAAGAGTAGTATCAAGACAACACTTGTACCGGTAGGCATCATAGGCCGACAATGATTAGATAACGCATGAAGAAGTCAAAACCAACAAGTAGCACATAGAGCAAACAGGTATGGTCACATATCAATACAAGTAAGGTGTAAAGGAATCATGAAATCAACCAAGACAGATATAATTCACCAAATGATCAGTCAAATATATATAAGTGGATGAATGAAATGCAATAATGTATGTAGGATGAATGCAATGCATATGCAGTTTTGTACAACATGTCCCGGACGGAGCTTAACTCCACGTCTCGGCGATCATGACCCATGGGGGACCCGCGAAGTCCATGTACCACTCGCTCCGAATATAACCTCGGATCACGAGCACACTCTCACGATCCCGGCAAAGACCTCGGGCATCGGACACTCCATTGTTCCCGGCAAGAAACCTCGGGCAACAAACACTCACAATCTCCGGCAGAAACCTCGGAGTCTCTCTGTCACTCTCAATCTCCGGCAGAAACCTCGGAGTCTCTCGATCACTCACCTCACCAATCATCATAACAATAATAATAAAGACATGTCATGCATGATATCGGGCCTCAACAATATCATCAATATATAGTCAACCAATACAAGTCATATTATTGTTACCATTTCTTTATACACACGGTGAGTGAGCTAGTATGTGACAGAGGTACGAACAGGTGATATCATAGAAAATAACACATATGGCGACAAGCCCACATAGCAACTAACAAGCCAATCTAACTGGAAATCACCTCTACTTCATGCCCGAAGGCCTATATGCTGTCCCCGTCACTTTCTACAACTACATACGATTCTCTAATCAGAGTCTAACTAAAGTAGACCGTAACCTACCTCAATGCCGAGCGGATGCCACGAACAATCAAGCTAATGTCTTCCTTTGCGTAGAGCCTCCGAACGATCAAAATCTATAAAATATGCGATCTACGTTAGAATACAACTCTAAGGACACCCATATCGCTATATTTATATTCTAAAATGTACCCCACATTCATGACATACAATATTGATTCACATATGGCTACGACATTCTCAAGTTACTTCTAATAGTTTGTAGCTTTAACGTTTGTATGTCACAACTTATAACATTCCATCCAACACACAATATGGTGTATACTCTTAACTTATAATTATTCTTTCCAACTTAATGAAAGCATAAGTCCAAAACAGTCCACTATCACAACATGTCCAAAACAGTCCCTAACCGACAACATAACGATGTTCGGAATTCTTGCAAATGTTTACGAACATACTAAGCCAACCACATGTGATTTTTATACATCATTTCATGTCTTCTTTTCATATAATTTCAGTAAGTTACGACCAGCTATCCACACGTGAAGTACAACATCAATTCATACGCAACTACGCTATATCGTCATTTTTATAACCCTTATAACAACTCACAAATGACTTTAGTTTCAACTCCAACCATTAAACACCTTCCTTTCCATCATAAATTTCATGATAATGACAATCAAAATATCAAGTAAAAACAGTTCACTAACTTCTCTTCAAAACAATACACACACGGCTACACCATGCTTCAACATCACTCACATAAAATCATAGATCCAACCATTTTCATACTAACATAACTTCACTTTTAACCTTCTAATTCTTTTCATTCTTTTTACCATGAGATCTATGATAGTAACAACTATATTTATTAAAGAAAATCAATCCATTAAATTCACCAAAAACAGTCCCTACGACTAACTAACATTCCAACACCAACTTTCATGATTTAATGCATGCGATTCATGTTCGTCAAGTTACACTCATACTTCCACATCAACCCATATAACTCCATAACCATTACCATGTTCCAACATCAACACACCTTATTTCATGCATACAACTTATATTCACACATCTACATCACCCTTAATACATGAAAAGAAAGTTAGATCTTACCTTGACCACTTGAATTCTTTACTTGGCTAGAGTTGGTGACTTGAGATGAAAATGGTTCTTGTTGCTCCAAAGACTATCTTCACGTTTTAGGGACCTTCTAAAGGGTTGAAACACCTTGGAAAATAATTTTTGGATCAAGACTCAAAGAGCTCAAAATCAGCCAATGTGGCCGAGAGCTTTCTCTCTCTAGAATTAGGTTTTCTTTCTTTGTGTTGTGTAGTTGAAATGAATTGTGATGGCTGATGTCTTAGTCATTATTTTGTTAAATTATGATGCCTACAAGTTGGATACAACACATGCTCCATTCATGACATTGAGCACTCAATTAACTTTACACAAAATTTCAATATTTCTTCACAACTTTCGGCCAAGAGCCTCCTTGGCCGACCCCCTGGCTCTCCTTTCTTCTTTCTTTTCCATTGTTTACAAGACAATCTTAGGTGTGTTGAATGATTCATGCACCACCCTTTGTCTATTGTAATCATGCCAAGATGGATGAGCAATATTTAATGTGTAATGATCCCTCCACCATGTTATGTCCTCTTAAAACAATGTATACTTTCATAAAGTAGTGGATGCTCAAATATTCAATTGTATGCTTCAACTTTTTCTCCTCAATTCTTCAGCCCTATGGCCGAATGTATCATGAAGTTTCTTCCAAATTTAATTTTCCACAATATGTTGAAAATGTAGTGGATGAATCAACATTTAATTTCACACTTGTATGTCTTCCATTTGCCTTATTTTAGATGACTAGAGTCATCCTTTTTACCTTGGATGTTGAGGCTCTTGTTGGCTTATTATTGTCACCAATTTTTACTTAACACCATACTTAAGTAATTTTAATCTCCAATAACATTTTTATACTAAGTAAATCCGAGGTTTCTATCTCCGTTGAGTCTTTCGCGAATCACTCGACGTATAAAATACGGGGTCTAAAATTCTTGTCAATTAAATAACCGAATCACCGGTTATCGCAAGCTATAGATACCACAATTAGACCACAAAAGGGTGTTTTAGAGATATTAGGCATAAAAGTGCTAAACGACCAAACGGGTCGTTACACAACATTGCATGCAGAATTCTATCATTAACTCATTTTATCAAGTTTTTGTTTTTTTACCACATACATAGTTTAGGCTTTTGTAGCACCAACTCAAGACATCATCAAGTCCTAAATTGGAACACTCCAACCTTAGACATAGCATTAACTTCATGTGAAATCGCAATAACCTTAATAACCATGATTTAGCTATTCGAAAATAGTAAAGCTCACACATTTCACTAGATATTTACTAAATTGAAGTAGTTCCATCCATTTCTTATCTACTTTAAATGATATAATAGGAAAATAAGCAACCAGATATTGTAAAAATATTGAGACAAAAACTCAATAATTTGAACAAACCAAAATCACAATTTTAATGAAAACGAAGAAAAAGATGAAGGGACATGAAGAAATCAAAAGCCCTTACCTCACACTAGCGATTCACGGGCTCGCGATGTCAAACCAGCCGTCTACGAAGTGACCAAAGTGTCGTAGAAGAACACTTGGGATTCGGGAGAACAAATCAACACCCTTAAAGAAAAAGCGTCTATATGCGCGAACCGCCGTTTACGACGTGATAAAGTGTCGTTGAAGAACACTTGGGATCTCGGGAGAACAATCAAAATCCTTAAAGAAAAAACTTTCTTTTTTCCGTTAGCCAAGACCATTGAATTCTTTTCACATCATCAACAACAAACCAATAGGTCAAGTTATATGACAATATGTAGGCTTATTTGCATGTGGGTGGCTTATTTCAAATTTTAGGATCTAGAATAGCAATAAAATACACTATATGAACCTTTTTTATTTGGACCAGAACACAATATTGCATAAACGTTTCTCCTTTGTCTTCCACTTCCCTGTACCTAAAGAGATTTCTTCATTTACTATTTGACTTAATGCCTTCTCCTTTGAATTTAATCACATGAATATTGTTCCAAAAATACATTATTCTACTAATCGAAACCAATAAAATTTTCCTCCGTAACTATATTTACGAAGCGGAAAGCAGAATAACTGCTTTTTAAATGTATCTTTTCAGCCATTCGAAAACACCATGTCGAGAAAAAGATAAACTTTCTATACCTTATAGCCATTTCCATGGTAATTTTTAGTCACTCAAGATATGGTCGATTAAAGTTATACAAAAAATTACAAGAAGAAACAAGTTTAGATCCAACATCGAGTCCGTAGAAAACAATTTCACCACACTACATGAAATCGCCACTATAAAATGCACCCAACAAGAGTGAAATTGCAAGAGAGAAAGTCAAAGGAAAAAAGCCAAATCTCGGCTTTTTCTTTTGACAACAAAAATAGGGAAGAAAAGTGATATTGTAGAACCAAGCAAAGCAAAGACCCAACCAAAAGGCTTAAAATTATTTCAAACCCACTTCGATAAAGGACCCAAATTAATTGTTTGCCGAATATCACAAAAGGGGTTCTATTTTTTAGCCTTTATACGAGTTTTCTAAACTTAGCTTATATCAAATACACTACCCACACCTCACATTAAAGAAAAAATAAGAGATTAAAGAAGAAATTCAAAAATAATCAAGCAAAGAACTTACAATTTCTTGACTAATGATGTCTCAAATATGTCTTCTCGTATTTCTCAAACAACCACTTCTTCTAACCATTTAGCGCTTCAACCCTAGAAATTAACTACACTAATATTTTGAAATTTCGGTTGAAAAAGACCAAACAACAATATAAACGAGAGAAGATGAAATGAGGAGTTCGACGGAGAGGAGTTCGATGGAGAATCGTTAATGGAGAGGATTTTTTTGTTTGATACGTTCATCGATGAAAGAGAAGACATATTAGTTTTGATTTAGCAAATAAATGTAAAAAGAAAAGAAAAGAAATGATTTTGGCGGGTTAAGCAAAAAATAGAGCGGGGAAATTAAAGGGCGGAGGGAATTAAAACCGTTCCAATAGATAAAAATAGCTGTCACAGATAACATTAACAGCAACGGTTAACAAATGTGTTGCTATAGGTAACCCTATAGCGACGGTTTTGTACAGTGGCAACGGTTTAATTATTAACTTGTACCGGTGTCCTCAAAACCTTTTGGCAACGGTTAAAACCGTTGCCATATAACATCTACAGCAACGGTTTAAGAACCGTGGCTAAACAATCTGTTGCCATAGGCTCAATTTCTGGTAGTGTTTCTGTGTATCAACAAACAGTATATCTAATTTTTCAGTATATTTCAGTGTATTATTTCGCTGTATTTAGATGGATTTATCTTTTTTGTAGAGCCTATTTTTACTCCACTTTGTTTTCACGATTTTTGTATTTCGCTATATTTCAATGTATTTCTGCATTTTGTATTTCTAATTTATGAAATAGTTTCTGATATATTTCATTATATTCCATTGTATATACGCATAGTACAACTTTATATTTCTTAAACAATCAACCATATTTCATTGTATTCCAGCATATATTTTTCTATATTTAGAAGTTTTCGGATCTTTAGTGGTTTTTGAATTCAAAAAGGTTTGATTGATAAAAGTTGAGAGAGATTCGTGTCATCGTTATGGAATGCGTGAAATATGGTTGATTTAATTTAACTTACCATTTAAAAAGAAAAAGAAGAATCTGTTCAAAAAATATAGCCTATTTTGACTCAACCCAATTTTGTATTTCACTGTATTTCAAAAAATCTGTTCCATAAATAGTTCCTGATTTCACTGGAGCGTTTCAAAAAATCTGTTCCATAAATAGTTCCTGATTTCACTGGAGCGTGTTTACTGTTCACTGTATTTCTCTATATTTAAAAAAAAAAACAGAAATACATGCGTTTTTAAAGAAAAGTAGCTACGCTTGATAATTTTGCATTTTAAGTTATATCTAGTTAGAAGTCAATAAAAAGTAGCTATTTATGTAAGTTTTACTTTTTTAAGCCCATCCAAACAGGCTAGTCAACTTTTTATCCACCAACCAAATTAGGCATCGTACTATCTTAACCGAAAGGTTTTGTCCACAGTATCAACGGAATCTTAAGGATTTCAACCTTACAGGGTAAAATGAACCAAACCAAAAAAGTATACTAGAGATTTAGCTCATTCTGAACATGAGTTATAGTGTAACTACTCTTTAATGGATTATAATTCTCTCATATGGTTGGTAAATATAAAGTGAACCAAACCAAAAAAGTATACTAGAGACTTCACTCATCGTAACCAAAACTGAACATGAGTTGTAGTGTAACTACTCTTTAATATAATCATCTCATATGGTTATGTAAATACATTTACCGACTTATGAATTTATTTTTACAAAATATAAATTTATGGGTCAACTTTTACATTTAAAAAATTTGAAATGATGATTTGGAATCCCAAATCATGCCTTCTTGAATTGATTTGGGATTTCATCTCATTAGATGAAATGGCATATCCAAACGCCTACATGTAATTTCAGTTTCAAATAAATTTTGCTTAAATGACATTATATGTTTTTAAATCTAATTTACTCTTGGTCCAATAGATGATTTGAATAATTATCTCACCATTATGTAGTTAAAAAAGAAAAAGAAAATTATAATTCAGGGAATCAAAATCAAATCCCCACAAAATAATGATAGTGTCACAAAGAACAACTAAGACACATTCACAAGCAAAGAAAATTTTGGCCAAAGCAAAAGTTAGATGTTCTTTATGTTTCTTGACTCTCTTTTTCGTAAGCATGCCGGTCGACTTTTAATCCACCAACCAAATTAGGTCTTACGGCAATGAATTGTCATCTCATCGTACTATTTTAATTGAAAAGTAAACTATATGTGTTGCATACTTTTTTAATATATATTAAAAAGTCATTTAATTTTAAATTTTACTCTCTCACAGTTTATATATTGCTATTTCCTTATAATCTATTACAAAAAAATAATACTCTCTCCTTCCCAATTTATGTGAAGGTATTAACTGAGCACATAGTTTTATTAATTTTTTTTTTTTGAAACTCATGGTTTAAAATAAATCTTATATTATTTTGTGGCTATAACTATTAATTAAGTTTTTAAAGATAAAATGAGAAGTTTGAATTTTGAAGGTCAATTGTTACTACTAAACATGAAAAATATCACTTTTTTAGGGCAAACTAAAAAGAAAAGAGTGACATAAACTGGGATGAAGGGAATAATTTATATTTGAAAATAAATTAACTTTACACTTTTTTATCTTACCTTAATGAAACAAGATTTTGTTGCCACACAAATTAGTGTTAAAAATTTAAGAGGAAAATTACCTTTCTCTTTTAAACTGGAGTGAAAAATTGGCTAAAATCAAACAGGTACTCCCTCCAGTCACTTTTATTTGGCCATTATAGACTTCGCACGCCCTTAAAAAAATAATAAATGAAGTGCATAATTTATCATGATACTCATATTAATTGTTGCATATTTTTATTGGACTTGAAAAATTGTTTGACATGAGTAATTAATATTACAGGTAAAACAGAAAAATAGAAATTATTTTCTCTTGATATGCTGAAAGTGAAAATGTATATTTAGAATATTAGACACATAAAAGTGAACCGAGGGAGTAGATTGTGTTTAGTTGTCGAATTACAAATGAACATGTTTTTTTGTCTACAATACCAAATGGAATCTTAAGGAGCCGTTTGGACATGATTTAAAATCATGATGATTTGAGGTTAAAGTTTTATTTGGACATGCAATTTCGATTTCTTAAGTTGTATTTTTCTTATATACATAAAAACTCCACAAGTTGTGAAAATTATCAAAACTTTCTCAATTCTTATACAATCTTACCTAATGAGAAGGTCATAGTTCCTAACAAAATTAATATGCTACTAGAAGACCTTTCTTAAAAATACAACATCAATTGATCAAACTTTAGTTCAATAAAATGAAAAATTGAACATGAGTTGTAGTGTAACTATTCTTTAATATAATCCTCTGATAAGAGTAAATTTATTATAAATATACTACCAACTTATAGATCTTTTAATATTTGATATAAATGACTGGTAAATATATCTATCAACTTATGAATCTATTTTTATAAAATATAGGCTTATGATTCAACTTTTATATTTAAAAAATATGTCTATCAACTTTTTGAATTATTTGGGATTTCATGTCCAAACCCCTACTTAAGGTCTTCAACCTTACAAGGTAAAAGTGAACCAATAACAAAGTATACCAGCCTGTGAGAGGAGAAACAAAGACTAGAGACCAATAATGAGTTTTCCATCAAAGAAAGATGAAACAAATTTAGCTGAAGATGAAAAGCTTGTAGCTCAACGACTGAAAATGCAACTTCACGGTACCAGAAAGGAGGATCACGAGACCATTGAATCTTATGTGAAAAGTTTGCAATCCATAGCCGATGCTCTAGCAGAAATCAACAATCCTGTATCAGATCAAGATTTGGTTTTGCAACTTCTAGCCGGTTTGCCTTGTCAATATTCGCCTTACCAAGACACAATCTCATCTCAGTTTCCTCTCCCTCATTTTTCAACAGCTTGTGCCAGGCTTTACATGTACGAAACATTATTGCAAGAGCAAGAAAAAACAAATCCTACTGGTAGTGAGGAGGGAAATTATTTTAATAAAGAGACATTTGATAAGTTCCTTGATATGCTTAACACGGGGAGTTATTGGGCTTCAACTGCATGGAACCTTTGGAATATGTTTGGAGGAAGGGGAAACAATAGGAGACGCTCAAACAATAGGAGACGCCCTTCTACCCGCGGTTTTCGCAATTCTGGTAGGAGGTAATTCATCAACGCTTCGATCTAAGCGGAACTTAGAAGATGCTAATCTATAAAAGTCTTGTTTTCACTAATTCTCATGTTGTGATTTTTTTTTTTTTTTTTTTTAATAATTTTCGTTTTATGTAACAAAGTCTGGACTGTTTTTATTAGCACATGGTGTTCTTGTGATCATATGTGACTGAATGTGGTGTTGAAGATTTGAAGACTTCAATTTTTTTTATTTTTTTTGGGATACTTGATTCGCTCATTAAAAAATTGAGAAAATGATAAAAATGATCCCTCAAACATGAGAGTAGATTCTAAATAGTCCGTTAAATATGCGATGAATAGTTTTGGTATTTTAAAGTTTAAATGATTGAAAGACTTTTTTTTTTTTTTTTTTGGGATACTTGATTCGCTCATTAAAAAGTTGAGAAAATGATAAAAATGATCCCTCAAACATGAGAGTAGATTCTAAATAGTCCGTTAAATATGCGATGAACAGTTTTGGTATTTTAAAGTTTAAATGATTGAGCACATAGTTTTATTTTTTTTTTTGGAAAAAAAATTGAAACTTATGATCTAAAATAAATAGGAAAAAGGGTAAAAAATATTTTTGTACTTTGTTTTAATGATTAAAAATATCATCAATTACAATTTTAGGTCATTTATGCTCCTGATATTATGAAATTTAGCAAAGAGAGTGCCGCTGAAAAGGGTACTGCAATGCGCGAACAAGAATTTTCAGGTTTCAATGCAGATATTGAACAATGAATGGGAAACAAAAAAAGAAGTTTTCATTCAGAACGACTCATATGGTCTTCAGCCTTAAGACGGTCCAAACCTACTCAGATTAGAAGTACACTAGCCAGTGAGAGAGTAAAACAAACTATGGATGTTCCAAAGGAAAAAGGTGAAAGTTCCTCCAACTACTCTATGCCCAACACTGAAATGGCTTCCACCGATCAAGTAATTTTAGCTCGACAACTAAAACTGTAACTTCACGGTACCAAAAAGGGCTTATGAAATCTCAAATCATTCAAAAAAGCATGATTTGAGATTTAAGATCATAATTTCAAAAAATATAAATGTGAAATTTGACCCATACATTTATATTATGCTCGGCGTGAAGAGATTATTCATATCATGTGGGAGGATTATATTAAAAAGTAGTTATATTACTATTCATGTCCAAGCGGCTCCTTGGCAACACGGTAGACATTCTTTCAAGATATAATAAGTAAAAGGATAGTCTAAAGGTACTTACATATATCACTTGGTTTACTTTTTTTTACATTTGATATTACAGCTTACAAATTAACATAAACAGGCAGTTGATTCAATGTACTGGATTAGATACGTAATTTATTTGTTATTTGTTGTGTAATTAAATTACAGTCGTTGTGAAGACGCATCTCAAAGAAAGTCAAATAGTTTATTCCTTCTATTTTCTTTTTTGATTTTAAGTAGTGTATGAACTTTCTTTCTCTATAAAACAAAATTTGTGTAATTTAGAGAAGAGAAAAGAAACTCTTGAAAGGTTCTTATTGTAAACTCCGATCGATTTATTTTGAGAAAATAATTATTTTTATTCTCTTTTATTATTAAAAGAAGGTGGGAAATAATATATGAAAAATTCAAATTGTGTTAATCAGTTACGGTGAAAAAGTCCTAATTTGCATGATTGTGTGTAAAATAGATTCTAATTAAGTTCTTGGAATATAATAACAATTACGTGGGGAAAGAAGTCAAAGATGAGAGAAATTGAAAGAATGAGTTGTAAAGGAAGAAGAGTGAAAATTGAAAAGTGGACTCAGTTTAGGGAAATCTATCTATATAGAATAGAAGAAGCAACAGCATGATAGGATGATAAAGGTCATCACCAGAAAATTCTTATTTTAAAAAGAAAAAAAAGACAAAAAAGAAATGAAAAGAAAAGACAGAGAAATTTTTTTAAAAGAAAAACTAACTTAGCACCGTCCCATACACAAAACATGCAATTTTTAAGCAACTAATAGGAAAAGCCACGTTTGCATATTTTTTTAAACAAATAATTAGGATATTAAAAAGAACTACCATGGATAACAAAACTGCCAATTTTGGTTCACGGATAATAATTTTATCTTCAAACTCATGTTTTTTTATTTAGATAACAAAGCTGCCAATTCAAATTAAAGGTGCATGTCCTATTATAGTGGAAAAACATAAACCGCCAACTACCCCAAACATGTGTAAAGCACTAAAATCTAGTTGCACAAGCAGTGCAATTGCAAACTGCTTCATTATGCCCTCTGTGAAATATAGATGTGAAATACTTGAGTAATTTTATGCATGAAGTTGGACATGCAGGATTGTGGCATCGATTTGGGCAAGCGGGATTGTGAATCCAAAGCTATGAAAGTTAATCTCTACAACTTATTCGAAATAACTACTCAAAGTAAATGATAAATTCCTCTATCTGTTAGTTTCAGATATAGAATTCTGTCTTAATATATGTTATGTATTAAAGATGAGTAAAGATGTTAAAGCTATATCAATATAAGTGTTATTATGTCTCACTCTCTTGTAAAGAAAAAACATCTGATTGTATCTTTCACAATTTATTATGTTAAAAATGTTTGTTGGATATTTCATTGTGCGGCGACGGATATAATGATTGTATCTTTCATAATTGTTATGTATTAAAGATGAGTAAAGATGTTCTTTTAATGCTATATCAATATAAGTGTTATTACGTCTTACTCTCTTCCAAAGAAAAAACTTCTGATTGTATCTTTCATAATTTATTATTTTAAAAATGTTTGTTGGATATCGCATTGTGCGGCGACGGATGTAATGATGAAGTTTAAAATAATTCACATCCAAGCTTTTGAATTTAAAAATAAAATTCCAAGTTTTAACTGTGTAGTTAAAATTTTGGATTGAAAATCAAATCTCCAAGCAATCTGCATTTAAATTTAGGCCCCGTTTGGACATGATTTGAAACCATGTTTCAAACTATGGTTTCAAACCATGTTTAGACATACAATTTGAACATTTTAAGTTGTATTTTTTCTTGTAGACATAAAAGCCCCACAAATTGTGAAAACTATCAAAACATTCTCAATTCTTATATAGTCTTACCCAATGAGCAAATCATAGTTTATAACAAAATTAGTACACTACTTGAAGGCCTTTCTAAAAAATGCAACATCAATTAATCAAACTTTAGTTCAATAAAAACGAAAATTTAACATGAATAATAATGTAACTACTCTTTAATATAATCTTCCCACATAAATTAAAGGTTGGTAGACATAAATAAAGATTGGTGGAAGTTAATGAGATTGGTAAATGATTGATGGGGGTAATTGTTAAAAATATCTACGAACTTATGGGTCTTTTTTTACAAACTATAAACTTATGGGTTAAATTTTATATTTTAAAAAGTTGAAACTATGGTTTCAAACCCCAAATCATGTCTTTTTGGATGATTTGGGGTTTGAAACCATGTTCCAAACGTATGTCCAAACGCTGGTTTCAAACCATGGGTTGGCCAAACGCCTACTTAGAATATACTACATGTGATCCAAAGCAACTTATAAGGGGTTTGATCCAAATCAACTCAATACTTATCTAATCCTTTGAATCCAAAAACAAAATTTCAAACGTGGAACTGATTTATTTTTATATTTTTATCTTTTTTATAGGGTTGTGTAAAAAATAAATTATGTTTTCAAAAACCACTATTAAAAATCTTTTACTAAAAGTATATTTAGGTAAGTGATTATGTATTCTCATATTAATTTTTAATATCTAAACTCAAATTACTTGATTCTATGAATATCAGGTGCGAAATAAATATTTATCTTTATCTTTGTGTGTGTCATACATATTCATGTGTGTATAGTGTAAGCCTTCTTGAATAGACTCCTTTCGCGCTACTGAAAAAGAAAATGCTGTTCTAAATTCTATAAACTATGATAGTCTTCATTATTCTTTTGGCAGGAGACTGATAGTTTGAATTTATCGGTAACGTTACTTTTTTATGTTCCTTTTATTATTTAATCTTTTTATTTTCAAACTATCCGATACTCTGAATTTATTAATGATGTCATATTTTATTTTATAATTTTTAATTTAACGTCTGAGATTATTACTTAGTTTATGAAATATATCATATTGCATCTATCTTTTGATTGATACAAAAAAGAAAGTAGTGAAAAGACATTAAGTCAAGTGACATCTTAATCCACTGTATAAATTATTGAGCGGTACGTAGAACATGTGCTAAAATAATAAGGAATAAAAAATCATTCTATATGATGATTATAAATCTGGCGGCGCAGTTAACAACAGTAATGGGGATCGAATTATTGATTTTATGAATGGCATTTCTAATTACACTACGAACAGCCAAGCTAGCTGTATTACTAGCCATCATTCAGACGTTGACCTTATATCTCTATCTATCATTCTTGAATGCAGAGGCTGGGGATCCAATCATACGCACAATATGGAGAGCAAAACAGGATTGTGGACCTCCTTGCCGAGGAAGAAATCAAGAAGATTTTCAAAGTAGAATCACGATATCGATAGTTTCTTCAGTGTTGATCAATAAAGCAGCGTGGAGATATTGTAGGAATTACTTATAAAAGATATAATTAATTCGATATGTAATACTCCCTTCGTCTCAAAAAAAATGTTTTAGTTCAGGGTACGAGGATTAAATTAACTAATGTCAGGTGTGAATTGGGACATAGAAACTTCATTTTTCTTTTAAATAAAGTTTATATATTTAGAAAATACATAAACAGTACTATAAGTCATGATAGTAAACAACAGGGTACGAGGGTCAAATTAACTAATGTCCGGTGTGAATTGGGATATAGAAACTTCATTTTTCTTTTAAATAAAGTTTATATATTTAGAAAATACATAAACAACACTATAAATCATGATAGTAAACAATTCAAAATATTTGGAAAGTTTTTCAAAAAGATTATGGTCAAAAAAGACCTCTCGACTCTACTAAGATAATAGACGGAGAGAGTAGTAACTTAGTGGCAAACTCTACCTGACTACCACATAGCATAATTTTTCCGACTAGCATGTAGAATTTTGCTTTTACACATGTATCTATAGACTATATTATCATATCCAGCTAACAAAAAGAAAAGACTATGATTCATATCCTTTAATTTCAAAAAATTGTTACTCCTTAGATATAATTGAAAACTAAGATGAAGGTTAAAATTATGTTAAAACAATATCATTTACTATTCTCAAACATGCCTTATCACAATTGACATGATCAACATTTTTTTAAAATTGACCGCGCATCGCGCGGGTACTAACACTAGTAAAGAAGAAAATGAAAATTATAAACTACAAGTTGAAGCTTTTTAGTCTGACACTGTCATTGTCTCATTGATATAGAGGTTTTCACATAATAACTTACTACAGAAAATTTGGCAAAGAAGCCACTCTCTTAGTTTAATTTCCAAAAGAGCCACTCATTTTCTTTTTCCTTTATTTTTTAATTTTAGGGTAAAGAGTTGTGGCCCCAGGGTCACTTCATAATTTTAAAAAGTTTGGAGTTTACAACTTATACACTTAAGTTCTCTTTCACTTATTATTAAAATATACAAAAGCCCCTTCTCTCTCCCCACTTCTTCCAACTCCCGCTCAAAAAAGAAAAAAAAAATTGAAGATTCCATCAGAATTCTCCCTCTCCCCTAATCTTGGTAACGTTCCTGCCGTCCATCGAGGTATTTTCTTTAATTTAGCAACTCCTCCAGAGCATTTAGAGCTTTATTTTGCCATGAAAGTTGTTATTATTTTACGAACTCGATAGAATCCTAGTGTTCATAAAGTTGAGATTTTTTTTCAAAATTTTGAAAGTTTCGCCTGTTTTTTGCTAGAAATATGTGTTATTTCTAGGGCTGCTTATCGGGCGGATTGGACGGATAATTACGCTTAACGGTTCGGCTTAACGGTTATCGGCTTTTAAAAGTGCTAATCCGCTAGCCAATCTATAAGATATCGGTTGGTTCGGTATCGGATTAGCAATTATCGGACGGTTATCGGGCGGTGTATCGGTTAAATCTAAGAGAAAAATGAATGATAAAATCACATGTAGTCAAGGAAATTACCTGCCTTTAAAGTGACTCAAAATGTAATAGTTTTACCTTATAGGTTATGAAGAAGATACTGATATCCTCCAAAAAAAAGGGATATGAATATAACCAAGAAGATTGAAATGTTGGATTCAATATTAGTAAAAATACCGTAGCAAGTAGCAACAGTTTTCCAAGAAAATTAGCAAACTACAATATAGGAAAACAAGAAACGGGGAATGAACTATTTGATAGAAAACAACCATGTTTCACAATTAACAGAAATAGAGATACATATTTTAGGTTGAGGCTTTAGCTTTAGGTTTACAAATTACAATCACAATACATATTTTATTTGTTAGGGCTAAGAATATAAATATGACAAATTCTTAACGGATTAACGGTTTACCCGATAAGAAAATTGAGTAATCCGCCCCCGCACCGATAAGCCGATAACTATAAAATTTTAATCCATTCCCCAACCGCTGATCCGATAACGCAATACCATTAAGCCAATAAGCCAATTTTGCGGTTGGGTTATCGGTAGCGGTTCGATTTTGAACAGCCCTAGTTATTTCTACTTATTTTGCTTGTTTTGATCTTTGTTTTTCTGTTTTTGCGTTTCGTAAAGTATGTTCTATTAATAGACTTTTGGTCGATTATTCTATTTTTTTGGCGTGGCTGATCAACGTCACTGTGTTGTTTGTATATAGATTATAAAAAAATGGTTAGAACTAGAGGAAGAGGAGGGCACATAATTCAAACCCGTACAAGGGCCACATCTGACGATAGAAAAAGAAAAGGTAGAGAAGTTAGCCGAGAAGGTAAAAGAAGAAAAATTGTAGAACCTGAAAATGAAGCGTACTCGGAGAAGAATAATGATGTGTATGGTGTCTAAGAAGGTGAAAAAGATGATCCCCATGTTTCTGAGGAGTCTGGTGGTGATGAAAATGATGATCCCTTGTCAGTGCCATATTGTGCAAGGACAATTGACGTCGACAAGTATGGTCTGATCAATTGGCTGGGTGATTACGAATGGTTTCCAGCAAAAGTTTCGGTTAGGAGTAGGCTGACATTGCTTGCTGATTTTAAAACATTGATAAAAGATCATAAACTTAGGAAAATGTTTAGGCATTCCTATTTTGGTCACTTAAGAAAAATATCAGAACACTTTAATAGATTCAATGGAATGCTGGTGCACTATACGGTTCTTCGTCATGTGGTTCATAAGAAGAAGCATGAGATGTGGTTCTTGGTGACTGAAAAGGCCGTGTGTTTTGGCTTGAATGAGTTTGCTTTGATCACTGGTCTAAACTGTGGATCATATCCCACCCAAACTAGAGAGAAAAGGGCACTTAAGAAAAGAGACGTGCCGCACAAAAGTTTGTCGCGATAGAAAGATTTTTAAAAGCCGTTTGTTGCGGTGATCGAGGCCTAGGGCCGACCAAAGAGAAAAAGCTCAAATGTTGTCTAGTGTGGTTTCTGCACACAATATTGCTTGCCAAAGATGTGTCGAGGGGTGTGGATCATGACATGATAAAAATGGCAGACGATTTGGAGTTCTTCAGTAACTATCCTTGGGGAAAGGAATCATTTGAACTCACTCTGGACTACTAGAAGAATAAGATAGACATTCCCAAGCACCACCAAGTACACGCGGAGAAAAGGGTTGCATCATATGCTCTCTATGGCTTCCCCTGGACATTCATGGTAAATATTATAGACCACTGGTGCAGTAGAGTATAGACTGTGTCTTGTTTATTTTTCACTCGTTTTATGATTACAGTGCAGGCATATGAAGCTTTTCCTGCACTTGGAAGGAATCTTTGGGAAATCAGATGAGGTTCCTTTCCCTATTCCTAGGATTCTTAGGTGGCACACTAAGAAAATGGAGCGATTTCTTTGAAGGAGATTCATTTAAGAGAGCTGGATTGAGGTATAAATTTGGAGTCTATTATTAATTTTTTGGTAAAAAGATAAGCTTAATGTTAATGTTTTCTTTATTTGTAGAGGGCGCACCCTTACCTCATCCCTACAGTGCGTGAGTTGGAGCAGGATTACATGAAAATTTTCTTTGCCATATGATGATGAAAATAATGACCTAATCATTGATGAGTTAGAGCGTGAAATTGAAGGCGTGACTGCTTTGATAACACTAAAAAATTCCTTGAAGGCTTCTAGTAGGAAGGGGAAGTAGTCCATGGAGCATTTTGACGAGGACTATACTCAAGAGGTCGAGGATAATCATTCGGAAGATCTCGGTGGTAATTCAGCCGCAAAAGATAATGTTGGTGTTGGGACATCTATGGGTCGTGCTGCACCAAGTGGGCAGGTGGAGCATGAGCAACTGAAGCAGCGTGTGGAGAAGATTGAGGAGTCTTTGAAGGTTCTTGTCGCTTATGTTGAGGGGGGCAAAGAATTAGAAAGAGCGAGAAGGCGAAGAAGAAGAAGAAGAAGAAGAAGAAGAAGAAGAAGAAGAAGAAGAAGAAGAAGAAGAAGAAGAAGAAGAAGGAGACTCTCAATGAAGCTGCTGGTGAGGTTGCGGTTGATATTGATCAGCCAATTGCTCAACATTTCTATGTGCCAAATAATCAAGATCTCCCTGTTGCTATGTTTGCTATTGAAGTTGAGAAAGAGTCAGCTGCTGAAGTTGAAAATAAAAAGAAGTCTCAGTTGTTGAAGTCGAGATCCCTGCTGCTGAAGGAGAGAAGAATAAAGAAGCCCCTGTTGCTGAAGTTAAGGTAGAAAAAGAAGTCCCGAATGATGAAGCTGAGAATGAGAAAGAAGTCCCTAATAATGAAGCTAATGTTGAGTCTGACGCTGACAAAGCTGTGTCGACTGTTGTCGAGAAAATTAATTTGGGTGTGGTGGATGATAATAATTAATTTGTGTATGGTGGATGATAACAAACAATTTTATTGCTTAGTTTTAACTGTTTTTTAACTTTAACAAACAATTTATGACAACTGTGTTGTTGCCTTGTGAATTTGGACGAGTAAATTTTTGTAAGTGGTAATTTATGACAAGGTTATTTAACTGTGTTGTTGCTCTGTGTGCTTTTGTTTATTATAGACTTGAGTTAATCTTTATGATTATCGACTGTGAGTATGTATTGAATGTTTATTATAGACGTGATTATTATTATAGACTATGACTAAGATTTATGCGCAAACTCATTTGCTTCATATTCTTATCCATCATACATCCTAAGTCCAAATAGCAATTGATATATAAACCAGGCAACTATTTGCCTAAAAAGGTTATAATTAAATAAAATAAAATAAATAAAAAGACTTGATGCTATTTTAACACTATATTAACACTTGATTACATCATATTAGAGTTCCCATCCATTATACACATGATTCAAAGAGCTTTAGAACAAGTAATGGTCCTTAATCATCAAATATTTGCCTAAATAGGCTATAATTAAATAAAATAAATAAAAAGACTTGATGCTATTTTAACACTATTTTAACACTTGATTATATCATATTAGACTCCCCATCCATTATACACATGATCCAAGGAATTTTAGAACAAGTAATGGTCCTTAATTATCAAATATTTGCCTAAACAGGCTATAATTAAATAAAATAAATAAAAAGACTTGATGCTATTTTAATACTATATTAACACTTGATTACATCATATTAGACTCCCCATCCATTATACATATGATCCAAGGAGCTTTAGAACAAGTAATGATTCTTAATCATCAAATATTTGCCTAAACAAGCTATAATTAAATTAAATTAAATAAATAAAAGACTTGATGCTATTTTAACCCTATATTAACACTTGATTGCATCATTTTAGACTCTCCATCCATTAGACACATGATCCATGGGGTGGTGGTGTAAAAAATCAAACAAAAAAACTTTCTAAAACTTTTTTTAAGAAAAAAAATATTTTTTAGAGGGGAGTAAGGGGTCCCCATGAGCATGGGACGGGAGGAGGGGGGATGGGTGGTGTAGAAGACCCAAAAAATAAAATGTCGAAACTTTTGTTTAAAAAAATATTTGTGGCGGGGCGGGGGTGGGGTGGGTATGGTGGGTGGGGAAGGTGCATGGTGTAGTTGTTGGGGTTTGGTGGTTGGCGGGTGGGTTGAGTGGTGGTAGGGTGGTTGGTCAAATGTCATTTGTGGACTTGTTTTTCCTACTTTAATTTAATTAGGGAAGTCTAAAAAAAAAAAAAAGTCATTTTTTCCATTTTTAAGAAACTTATTTTCTTAAAGAAAATATTTTTTAAAAATTCTGATCAAACGAATATGAGAAAATTATAAATGTTTTCCTTTATACCGAACACACACTAAGTTACATGTAGATCTTGGAAATGAAGCTCAGGGTGATATTCAATTCCATGAATGGATCACACACTTGTGGTATATTTCCCTTTTTATTTTATTTTATTACAATATATACTAGTGACTCAATATCGCATGCATTTAGCCACACCATTTGAAACAATCTGGTTACTAGCTTTTACTATTTCTGGCATAATATTTGTTTGAATTTAATGTATTTGCTTTCCAATTATTCTAAGTTAGTTCCAACAGGGACGAATATTTTTGGGTAAATAAAGAACATCATAATATGTTCCATTTGTAATTTTTTGTGAAATCGGTTAACTGATAGGCGCATATATGGCATCTGTTATATGATTGTTTGTATTTATAAAGGATCATGAAATTGTAAGTTGGACCAATGTTTAAAAACATATTTGAATTCCCATTTTGCTGTCTTATAGCTTCATGAGAATAACTTTCTTCATCGTGTGCCAAAAATTAGAATTAACATTCCATTATTTTAATTTTAGGCATTAAAAATATGACATCATTAATTTGGCGAGTTAATTAACTTCGTGCAGTCACATTCACTAGTTGAAGTATAAAGGAGGGTAAATTTAAAATATCATCAAACATAAAGGTGTAAATTTAACTTTTTTTCCCTTGAAATAAATAGATACATGCATGAAACTCATCCCTTAGTACTCTTATTTGACATTTTAAACTCTTATTCTCAGACTCTATTTTGTGAAATTTTACTGGGTATGTTCTTATTGTCGTCGTCGTGGTTAGGGTTGTTCACAGTTTTGGTTAAAACCAACATCAAACCGAAAATTTAACCAAACCGAATAAAAAAACCGACATTTACTTTGGTTTGATTTGATTTGGTTTTAAATTTTAAAAACCGATAATATTTGGTTTGATTATAGTTCTATTAAAAAATAACCGAATAAATAACTGAACCAAACCGATAAATTATATACAAAAATTTTATAATTATTTATATGTATAATATTAGTTTTTCATAAATAATTATAAATATTTTATACATTTTAATCATTAATTTGATTTTTGGTCTACTTATTTCACATGATTATTTAAGATCCATGTTTTTAAGAATATGTCCAAGCCCATGTCTTTAAGTATTTTAACTCTTTTAAGTGTTAAGTGTAAACCTACTAACAGAAGCTCACGTTAGAGTCTAATGTCTTTAACTTAAATTTTTAGCCTTTCTTTGTCACCCATTTGATTTTAGGTTGTTTCTTCTTTTTTTTCGAATTTATACCTTTCTTTTTTCTTGTCTGAATGGGTCCTAAGCTTCTAATATTTTTCATATCAAAAGGACAGAGGTTGTAGATTTGGAGGTTTCTATAGAAGATACTTCAGTAACATCAGCATTTGGTGCAACTCAAGCACATGGTAATGCCCTAATACTTCTTCCGTGGGTAATCCTTCTAAAAAGCAGAAAAGAACAACTCCTTGTAGTCAAGACCCTAGCCTTGGGGAGAATGATAGAAAAACATCTAAAGTTTGGGATCATTACACAAAGTTTTTTTAATAAAATGGGAGAATTGAGGGCAAAATGCAAGTACTGCCCCAAAGTTTGGGATCATTACACAAAGTTTTTTTATTTCATATATTTTCATTTTAATTTTAGGCAGTCTTTATGTTTAATTAATATGTATGTTTGTAACAACAACTAAAAGCTCCTATACTCTATTTTATTTCTAGGTATGTGTATTAAGATGACAAAAATGGTGCAGCCACTACTAAGTTAGTTTTTAGCTCTATATATAATAGTTTAGCAACTTTGGATAACTTGAGTACTACACTATCACTAATAGTGAAAATATTTCTATGATGTATGTTCCACCTTAAACTATAAATAAAAGTTATCGTTTGAACAAAAAAAAGACATGTCTTTTTTAACTTTTTAATATTTTACTGATAAGTCTCATGGCTGCTAGTCATAAACCGAAAAATTGAACAAAACCGACAATAACCAAACCGGTGGTTATTATTTTATTTGGTTTGGTTATGATTTTGAACATTTAAAAACCGACTAAATTGGTTTGGTTATAATTTTAATCAATAACCGACCCAAACCGAATCATGAACACCCCTAGTCGTGGTGTATTCTTCTCACCGCAGATAAAAAAAGAAAATGTGTCACGTGAACTAGAACCAAGAAAGTATAGTGCAAGGAACTTTTCAGGCACCACAAAGTTGATATTCACTACTCTATATTTCTTGACTCACTTTGCCCCAAGTATATATTCCAGTATCCACCAATAAATTTAGGGCCCGTTTGGCTATGAAATTTTTTCATTTTTTTTCCGGAAAACGTTTTCACTTTATTTAAAAATCAACGTTTGACCATGAAAATTTCAAATACAACTTCAAGTTGTATTTGAAATTTAAAAAACACCAAAAAACTTGTTTTCACCTTTTTCACTTTGAATACATTCAAACAACCAAATATTCTTTGCAAAAACTATAACCAAACACAATTCCATCTTCAATTCTAACTTCAACTCTAACTCCAAAATACCAAATAAAGTGAAAAAGATTTAGTTTTCATGGCCAAACGCCTACTTAGTCCTTAGTGCTGCAAGCCAGTCATGAATGGAGTAATACTTTGTTATCTCTCATCGTAGATGATATAGCAAAATGTTGCTGTCCAATCCCTCATTTTGTTCAGATTATATAAATCCATGTTGTTATCACAATAAATTACTGTAGGTAGTATTCTAGTGCTATTTTCAATTAGCTTTTGTCTTCGATGCCAAATGTTAATTTATGGAAAATGATAAACATGTTCCTTATTTTTGGTGATAAATCTAGAACAGTCCCTTAGTATTATTTGAGTTATTTTAGTCTTTTAAGTTTGTCAAAAATTGAGTCCCAAGAGTTTAGCCTGTGTTATAACTTGTAAATTGCTGACGGTCTAAGTTTGACTCGGCCGATTTTGTTGAAGCCTGGTTCGGTTAAGCTTGGTTAGCTCGCTTTAGTCATGTAATGACTACTTTATAAATAAAACTCATCCATTAAACTTAATTAAGTTAGCAATATTAAGTTTAAGATTTTCTATTTTTTAAAAAACTAATTCGATGTAGTTAAATTTGTTACACATCCTTATTTTAGATTATTTTATGGGTGATACAAAATGTAATTAAAATTTTAAATTTAGGAATTAAAAATTTAATTAAATTTAATATTATAATTTTTTTACATTTTCTGTTGCTCTATTTTTTATTTCGTTTGCCTGAAAATTACTATTTTATGTTCAATATTAATTGAACCTCATTTGAATTTGAGTTTCAATTTAAAATATTAATGTATATAATTCATTCATACTTGAACACAATTACTGATAATAGCTTTTTGTTCATGTATTTTATAAAAAAGCGTCTTATTTTTCGTTTGGAGGCAAAATCCAAAATCTTTTTACCCCAAAAAAATAGAAATCCAAATATCAAATCTTCCCTCCAAAGTTTTAAAATCCCCAAATAACAATCCCACCATCCCACCACCTAAAACACCCCAATCCCATATTCCCTTCCCAACCTAGTTCCTTTCCTGTTAATGACTTCATGGGTAGTTTGCCCGCTGGCATCCCCTCTCCCTTTCTTATCTTACTTTCACATTTCATTTGGAATATCAGGATTCTCATATGTCTATATTGATTTTTCTAGTTGACGTTTTCTTTTGTAGGCTTTAAGTGGATTCGGAATTCCAAGACAGATGCTATTGATTTAGATGCTTCTTGGTCGGTAAATTGAATTTGGTATTTTTTATCAATAAACATATCAGTATGTATTTATTTGACTAATCACATTTTTTCCCACTATTTCAGACTAGTTGTGCGGAAAGTGAGCTTAAGTGCTTCACCTTGAATTAAAGAAGATCATTGCGTGGCATCAACTCGAATCACCGAGCAAATGCTTAGCATTAGTACTTTTTTTTTATTTGATGTGGGACTGTTTTAGATTCTTACGAATTTAAGGTTGTAATGTACAACTCATTATACATCAATTTGTACTCTACTATTTTAGTTTGACATGAGTTTAAATTTGCAATATTGTTATTGTGAATATGTTTATTGAATTTCTTTCACATCAAATGTCTTTTTTAGTAAAATTATTATATGTGTGATTATACGGGCCCAATGTTATTTGAATCCTATTTTTTTTTTTTTAAAGAAAAATTAACAATTTGTGGGGGTTCTATGCCACCAAAATTTAATTCTCTATAAATATTGGCATAATGCTGTGACATTTATGAATCTCCACTAATTTAATATTTTAAAACATTGAGATTATATTGTGGAGGTTACAAACCATTGCTATTTGCCATTAAAAACCACCACAAATTAAAATTTTATTTTGTGGCGGTCGTCGTGGAGGTTTGAAAAAATCGCCACAAATAAGCTTGTGGCGAAGGTAACTGTGGCGTTTTTTGAAACCGCCGCAATTCAATTTGTGGCGGTCGAAAAAGGCCATAAATTGACAAAATAACCCCCACAAATTAAGCCTTTTCTTGTAGTGACCACCTTAGACAAACTCAACGGATGAAGGATATATTTGAATCAATAGTATAACAACAAGGGTATATTTCGATCCAAAATATAACAAGGGGTATATTTGACCCTTTTCCATAAAAAAAAATTATTCACAAAAAAAAATTATTCTGTAGACTCATATGGTCTTCCGCCTCAGAGGGTCGTCCAAACCTATTCATATTAGTTACACTAACTGTCATGCCCTATTTTTAACGGACTAAAATTAGTTCACAACTTATGACTATGTTTCCTCTGGTTTTGCAAATTTTTTAGAGTCGCCACCTCATTTTAGGAAATATTAGGAAACCATTTGTAAAAAAAGTAAACTCCATTTTTTAGTCTTTGAAACCTGTGAGATTCTAGGTAAGGGTTTTATTTACCCCGAGGGGAAGGCGTTAAGCATCCCTCAGAGCCTATCCGAGGACAGTCTTTAAACTTAATTTAATTAACACTAGAGGGGGATTATTTATTTATTTCTTATTTACTATTGTCCATTTTAAATAACTGCTAAAGGAACTAAAATCCAAAGATAATTTGTACAAATAGCATTTTTTAAAGTCACGATCACGTAAATAAATATATGCGCGTGTACAAATGATTAGTGGGGAATATAGATGCACGTATGTAAAAAATGATGTATGTGTATGTTTATTTGTAAAGTAAGTAGTTTAGTATGCCTGAGATGTAAATATATATATACATATTCATGACGTATTTTTGTATAAAATAGTGTAAAAATGGGAGGATTAGTATGTATATTTTTTGAGAAAATAATGTACATATAGGATGTTTATTTCCTACGTAAGGTGGTATATAATGTTTCAAAAATAGTCATTTGTGATATGAGAGTACTATATATGTATAAACGTGATGTAAAGATGATTAAAGGGTTAATAAAAGTAAGATAGAGTAGATGTATATGTATGGAAAAATAAAGTATGTATGTTGGAGCTCTCGTAAAATAACTAGAATCACTATACGGGCCTCTAATAAAGTATTGTATAAACTTGAAAAATTATACCTGCTCACATGTTAGTATCAAAAGAATGTAATTCTAAAAATGATTATATTTTTGCAACTACCGCCTTTACCCATAAAAAATCTACACTTTTATCCCTTTAAAACTTGCGTTTTTCCTTACCTCTAAAAAATCCATGTGGGAGCCTTCGCATATTCTATACCTAACTCTTACTTGAAACACTTGAAAAACATGGTTAGCACGTCCTTTATTTGACAAGAGTCTCCAGTTTCACCTTTTAAAAAGAAAATCCCGATTTTCTTACATCCTCAAAAAGTTGACATCATTTATGTGATCACTCTAATACGCCTAATCGAATAAATATACTAAGTTCAAAAATAAAAAAGGGGGGCAGGAAATATAACGACTAAACTTACTGACATACTTAAGTCGAGTTACGAGTTCACAACAAAACTACAAAAAATACAAATTGACAAGAGTGTTGGTCAAATAATATAAATAGCATGTATCAAACAATATGAAGGCTTAAAGTTCCGAATAAAGAAGAGCGGAGATTCGAGACGCAAAAGTAGGGGACGGCTAGACACGAGCCATTAAGTTTGCTACTGGCTGTTCTCTGATATGGGCAGAATCCGGAGTTGCCATAACTCCAAATGCTCCCAAGGTTCCTCATGAAAAAAAGAAAAGAAAAGATAAAGATAAGGATTAGAAACAATTCTCAACAAGGCGAAGGAAGTATATATAACTTTAATTAATAAAAGCTAGATAAAAGAATCAAATGTAAGACAAGACTTTCTCGTGTCATATTCTCAAAACGCAATACCACGATCAGTTTTAAAAGAAGATTAATGCAGTTCCAATTGTTACTTAAACATTCAGTTCTTCTATCTAGCCTTCCAAACTAAATATGGCGTAACCTTTTAGATGAAATAAGCATCATTTAGGTTCAAAACAATACTGTCATGCTTCCAAACAACAGAAATTCAGAGACGTATCACATACTTATTCAAAGTTCATAAATAGGGAAACAAGCTAACAACCTTATAATGTAGTCAAGCAAAACCAAACAAAGACTAGAGCATAAGTAACTAGAGAAAGAAAAGCCTATAAATAAAAGGGGATTGTTTAAGACCTCTTAAACAAACAAATGAAACAAATGATTCTCCTATTCTTATAGTTCACAAAGGGTGAAGGTGAAACCCGAAGTTTGAAAAAAATGAACTCTACACAGCACTAGACAAAATTCGTGAAAGCTAGAAACATCAAAGAATGTAAAGGAATGAACCTATAATCTATCAATATTAAGACCTTTGACATATGGTGAGCTAGTTAAACATACGAACGTGAGTAGCAAAGTGGCGAAGGGCCTAACAATCTACGTGAATATTCAAACTAGTTGAATTTTATGCTTTTGCAACCCAGAGAGTTAATCTTTTGACAAAAAAGCGGGAACACTTAGCAAACATAAGCAATTTGCGTATTCAAAATGTAGGGATATTGAGTATATTCCTAATTTTTAATTCACATATGAGGTCATTCAACCGGGACAACAACTAAATACAGATGAGAAGGGGAGGGATAATAGACTTTCTCTACATAAACAATACTAACTGGTTGGAAGGCTATCAACCTATGTAAAGATCAAAAAAGTTCACACTTTTAACTCAAGGAAACTAATATGTTAGCAAAGATGCGAAGAAACATTCGGTATTGCTAGCCTAAGTACAACAACCAAACCATGACTTCTTGAAGACAATGAAACAATCATTGACACATCAATTGATTTGAAAACATGAAAGCAAACCAGCCTATGTTTAGAGAAACCATGGTCCAACTTCTCTTCAAAAGAAACAATGCTAAGCTAAGACAAGCATAATCAATTGAATAGACCAAAGCTAAAGGAAGCAACTTATTCTTGCCATTATCTATCCCCATAAAACAACAATACTAAAAGGTGTGATGACATGAGTGAAGGGAAAGACCATAGCTGGAATGTAGATTTGTCCTTACTCTTGGAAAACCCAAAACTTTAGACTATATTAGGCCTTTGAGAGAGAAAAAGAAAAGACTCTTAAGCTGATTTTAGTTAAGAATACAAGTAAAACTAATCTTGATCACTAGTTGGACATAGTTACAGAAAAGAAACAAGAACAAAAGGTTTGGGGCATCCTATTAACTTGTTTGAGCAAACACCTAAACAAACATATATCTGGGAAGCTGTAGGATCATTTGGGATTGGGAGATTTCACCAAGTCATGCAAAGAAAAGGAAGGGTGAAGAAGGATAAGTATTTGTACCTAGAAAGGTTGTAATAAGAGATTATCACATCTTGGTTTTACTACTTAAACCTTTTGAAATCTTTTCTGGAAACATATTTTGAGTTTAGAGGAGTACAAAAGAACTTATTCTAACACAAACTCAAATCATGATCTCCAAGATAAGAAAAAAAAATTAAACAGCTTCTAAAAGAAGGAAATGATTAACCTCTGGGACCAGTAACAGTTTTGGTTATGAAATCAAAACTCAGTTAAAGATTTGAACAACAAACTTGGACATATCTATTATAGGCAGACATGGTCAGAGAAACTCAAGCTACTTAATCACAAACAAGATCAAACCTTATCACATTTTCAAATAGCATGCATAGGTTAAAACTGGTCCAACCCTCTTTGTTAGAACTTCAACACACAAAAGAGATATGGTAAACTTTAGAGATTTCAACACATCTCAAACAACTCCCTTAAACTAGGTATTTTATCATACAAAACTATCAGGGGCATGCCATAATTAACAGAATGACCAGTTAATTGGTGTGTATATCAACACTTTCAAATTCTATTATAAAAGAAGAAACCAGCTTTTCCCCAAAAATTTAACCAACTTATAAAAAAAAAAAAAAAAAAAAAAAAAAAAAACTAATAGTTGGGATATGGATAATAACCTTGAAGGACCAAGCTGAACTATCAATGTTTGCTTAAGCAAAAAGAAAAGAAAGTCATTTGAGAAGACCCTGGTTGAGCTTATGAACTTAAACAAACTTTAAGTGGTTGCCCTTGGTCAACCACAACATTCATCAAGAAACGAATGAGACTAGATATACGTTCTAAAGGAATACTTGTAACAAACAAAGGGGAAACAACAAATAGCAACAAATGCATCAAGACCATATTTAAAGTATCATGTCTTAAAATTAGCTATTCCTACGATTTTCTTAACGGGAAATGATTTGTAGTTCAAGATTTACCCTACATCAAACCATGGTCTCAAGATAACAAGTTAAATACCAATCCCATACGATTATTTTGTTAAACAGGAATCCTGACCAAACTTAAGTAACTATTAATCCAGATGTCCATATTTAACTGTTATCTTTAGTTTAAACAGACTAAAACTGAAGCATCTTAAACAACAACACTAAGGGCATTGAGAACTATTAATCCATGTGATCAACTTATCATCACTATGGACTAGAAAGGGCAGTTACCAATTAAAGGTCATGTAATGAGCACTTAAACTGGATTCACAACTACAATCAGGCCATATTAATCAAGTCAATCAAAACTAGAGCTAAGCTATTCTAGCAGCTATATAAAATATTGCTCACAAAATAAACTTCATCAATCAACCTAGATAATCTCCACACTATACAACTTTGAACTGATTTGTTTCAAATGGAAAAGCAGACAAGAATTGAATGTACTAATCACACATTTACATACTAAAGCCTAAATTAAGCTCGGAATTTAAGGAAAAGCTAAGGATTACCTTACATTGATCATGTGATTCATTACCAACTTAACATAGAGGTTATGAGGGAGCTCATTTGCTAAGTCAAACACATTCGGAGAATTAAAGAAGATCAGTTTTAGAAACGAGTGTTTGAACTAAATGACTTGGGAGGTTTATGGAACTAAAATTCAAAAGGAAAAAAAAAATGAAGTCTTTACTGGTTTACAAAGCAAACAAAGACATCCCAATGGAAAACCGATGTGACTATTATAAAGACTTCTTTTGGCCTTTTAAAATCAATTGGCTAATCCTCTGATGTAATTATCAACAAATGAGAACACCACTTAGAACATTTGATAGGCAATCCTAAAAGAAAACAACTACTTTGAAAAACAGGATGATGCTTGTGCCTTCAAGTTTCAAACTGAGTTTAGAAAACATATTTCAACTATTTGACCAATGCTATTAATAAGGAAGATCAACCAAGCACATCTACAACTCATGGATTAATAAGTTTGAAAACTTTGAAATTCTTTTCTGGGGAACTTTTTAGACAAGAGAAGAAGCTAAAACAAAGGATCATTAAACTCTAGACATTCCCAATTAAGTCTCTCGAGTATAACTTATACTTAATGCCAAACTAGACCCCAAAAGTATCTTAAACTAAAATGAGTCCACAGAGACTAGACCTATATCATATTGACACGTACATGATACGCTTAACTTGTATTGTAACTTGAATCTAGATGCACATAAGGGAAGCTATCATAGACAAGAATGAACTAGCTCATAAGATCCATTTCTATAGGCTACTACCCAAAGTTTCTACTAGAATAAATCTAAGAAACTTACTTCAACCCCACATTAGACTAACCCACTCGTCCATAATAGCAAGAATATTGAAACTAACAAGCACGAGCACAACTATACCCAACCAAAACCAAGTTCATACATGCACAACCATTAGCCTATCATTTAACTCTTCAAGGCTATTAACTTAAGCAAAGTCAAATGCTAAGAACTAAGGCTTCCTAAATAATCATATGAAAATAGGATCTATTCCCAATTTATTCAAACCAGCATGTAAATTTCCCCCATTTCCTTTTAACAACTCATAAACAATTAAGCAAAGAGAAAAAAAAAATGAATGACTTTCACTATAGGTTGTTTGGCCAACACAAATAGTTTCAAATACATGACAGAGTCAACATAATAGCAACATAAAATCAATAGATATCCCAATCCATGAGGCAGGGATAAAAATATGATGTTTGGTCACTTTTAAGAAATAATAAAAATGCTCTTAACTTTAGAGAGATATATCTCAGAAAATAGTGTAATAATTAGTGCAAATATTCCTAACTCGTTTGGGGAATTTTTCAGGACTAAAAGCATAGTGAAATTAATTAAATGAAAAGGGAGGGCCAAAATTGGGTGTCAACAGCTTGTCCCTCTTCGACCAAGGATGATGATAGAGTCTTTGGATGAAGACGTTGACGTAAACCCGATTTTGTTCCGACGAGTAAATCAGATTAGGTTTGAAAAGAGTACAAGTGAAAAAGAGTAATTCTTTTGGGGAAGGAGAGGTGGGTTTATGAATTCGACCGAACTCTAGTTCCTGAGTAGCCTACATATCTCGGGTCATAAGAGAATCAGGTCGATGTAGTTCGAATAAGGAGACGATAAAATTTTGAGAGGTCCTCAAAATTTGCCACAGTGTCTGAATTATGAGGACACTGGTTCTCTTGTTATGGACAGGGGATAATAATTTTGTTGGAGATTTGGAAGGTTGAGTTGTTGAAAATTTTTGAGTGACTCTCAAAAATTTGTCCCGTTGTCGTAGTTATGGTAACACGAGGTTTCGTAGAGTAGTGGTAGTAGTTTCAACATGAGTGAAAATAGCCAGAACGGGATACGACGAAGCTTGACTCTGAGTTCCCTACATGTTGAAGAGAACGAGAATTAATTCAGATGTGTTTTAAAGAAAACGAGAAGATATGAAATTTTGAGGGATCCTCAAAATTTTGTCCCACTGTCGAATTATGGTGACACTAGATGTTGTTAGGAAGATGTGGTCAAATTTTGGAAAGATTGCTGATGAAAAAGGTCTTTCTGATGACGGGATGTACTTTTGTAGCTTCTTAATTATAAATGCGGCGGCCGCACCCATAAGCGAGACTCTACACGAATGCATCTATGTGCCGTCATAGGACCATTTCAAAGACGTCGTAGAGATCGACCTCGAATTGGCCCGCATCATATTATGACGATCTTAGGATGCGGAAGAATTTGACTGAGTCTATAGAATGTAGATCCTCAAAAGAAGTGACTTCTTAAAAAATTGAAAGAAATTGGTTGGCGAGCTAAAACGGAGAGCGGATTCATTGACTCAAGCTTGTAAGTTTGATGTCCTCATCAAGCGGGGTGCCTCGCTGTGGCAGAGATAGTTCCACGTTGTATTGTGTTCATCCGCAAAACCGTAAAGATACTCGGCGTTCAAAGTTGTAATGTAATAATAACATAAAGAAATAAAGGAAAGGATTGTAGACAAACTAGAATTGAAAGCTCCGATTTATGGAGAGACTGAAATGCAAAGCTTACTGCGGATTAAATCGTAAGGTAAAAGCTTCCTACCGGCGAGCAACTGTAATGTAAAGGCTTCCGGCTGGCGGAGCAACTGTAAGGTAAAAGTAAAAATCTCCGATTGGCGGAGCAACTGTAATGTAAAGCTTCCAGCCGGCGGAGCAATTGTAATATAAAAGCTTCTGGCTGGCGGAGCAACTGTAATGTAAAGTAAAAATCTCCTATTGGCGGAGCAACTGTAATGTAAAGGCTTCCGGCTGGCGGAGCAACTGTAATGTAAAAGCTTCCGGCTGGCGGAGCAACTGTAATGTAAAGTAAAAATCTCCGATTGGCGAAGTTGTTGACGAAGTTAGATGGCGGTCCCCGATTGGCGGGGTAATTGGCGTTGTTAGACGGTATCCTCGATTGACGAAGTTAGTTGACGCAATTAGATGGTATCTCTGACCGGCGAAGTTAGTCGCAGTTAGATTGTATCTTCGATTGGCGGAGTTAGTTGCAGTTAGATCGTATCTCCGATTGGCGGAGTTATTTGATGCAGTTAGATTTTATCTTCAATTGGCGGAGTTAGTTGCAGTTAGATCGTATCTCCGATTGGTGGAGTTATTTGACGCAGTTAGATTGTGTCTTCAATTGGTGGAGTTGGTCGCAGTTAGATCGTATCTCCGATTGGTGGAGTTATTATTAAGGAACAAGGCTGCTACGGGGGCTTCCATCTCTCGAATGATCGATCTTGATTCTGTTTCCGGAGATACCTGCAAATTTCAATAAAACGTTCAGAGATGAATAAGCCAAGATAACAAAATAAAATAGGAGAAGGTTATTTTGGCTCATGGTGTAGGGATGGATCTTGTGACGCCTCCACCGAAGCTTTCGATGTCATCTCGTCATAATTCCCGTCAATCCGTATTCAAAGAAAAATTCTTAGTTTGGGAGTGGGTGTTGATTTGTGTCGATCGTGGCCCTAGCCTTGTCACTTGAATGCTTTCGAGCTTCTTTGGTTGCGCAGATCCCGTCCGAGACTTGGTAGGTGGAAAAATACATAAATGCACTTTGAAAGAAAGAAAAAAAATATGGTATTTTAGAAATCGGATATATATGTATATATACTACGTATAAATGCGATAAAACTCCATCATTTTTTAGATTATGACATATTCCAAAACGCATTGAGCTTATCCATTCTGATGCCTGCATCTAAACGGTGTCTTTGCATAGTCTGTTCCTCTGACGACGCTTCTTCATATTCCAGCCAAGTGTCGCGATGTTTTTGACGATGAGACCGATCCTAATCTATAGTTACATTACAAATAAAAGGTTTCCTAAGGGGTATGACCGAACCTTTTTAGGTTGCCTACGTATCCCAAATAGGAATCAGGTCTGTACGTAGTTCGGGGGTACAAATGAAAAGAAAATGATATGTAATATGATGTGACCGAGCCTGACTCAGGCTGCCTACGTATCCAAATGGAATCAGGTCGTAACGTAGTTCAATTACAATAGAAAAAGTAAAATAATGCAATGACCGAGCCTGACTCAGGCTGCCTACGTATCCAAACAGAATCAGGTCATAACGTAGTTCAATTACAATAGAAAAGAAGATTAATAAAGGGATTGAATCCGGTGGGGATTGCCTACGTATCCCACCGTGGGAAATCAGGTCGAATCGTAGTTCCAGTTACATGAAGATAATGTTTTTTTGGGGTTTTCTATTACAAGAGACCGGACCCGATGTGGGTTGCCTACGTATCCCACCGTAGGAAGTCAGGTCAGCGTAGTTCTGTTACCATAGAAATGCAAATTACAACAGAAAAGAAAAAGCTAGCTTGGATGTCTTCAGATGTAGTACTTCTTGATCAAGTCTGAGTTGATGGGCTTCGTGCTCACTTTACCATCCATTTCCGCCAAAATCAATGCTCCTCCTAAAAGCACTCGATGAACCACGTATGGACCTTGCCAATTTGGTGCGAATTTCCCTTTAGCTTCATCCTGATGAGGAAATATTCGCTTTAAAACCAACTGCCCTGGTTCGAATTTCCTAGGCCTTACTCTCTTGTCAAATGCCTTGGACATCCTATTCTGATAAAGCTGACCGTGACAGACAGCGTCCATTCTTTTCTCATCAATGAGCATCAGCTGTTCGTGTCTACTACGTATCCATTTTGCATCGTCCAACCCAACATCTTGGATAATCCTTAGAGAAGGTATCTCTACTTCTGCAGATATCACCGCTTCGAAACCATAGACCAGCATATGGGGAGTTGCTCCTGTGGATGTTCTAGCAGTGGTACGGTAACCAAGCAAAGCATATGGCAACTTCTCATGCCATTGCCTGGGACTGTCTGTTATCTTCCTCAGGATCTTTTTGATGTTCTTATTTGCTTCCTCGACTGCTCCATTCATCTGTGATCGATAAGCTGTGGAATTTCGGTGGGCAATCTTGAACTTTTCACAAGTCTCTCTCATAAGATCGCTCGTTGAGATTGGTCGCATTATCTGTGATAATTGACTCGGAATCCCAAATCGGCAAACTATATTGTTGCGAATAAAATCGCTACCACTTTCTTTGTTACCTTGTACGTTGAAGCTTCGACCCATTTAGTGAAATAATCGATGGCCACCAAGACGAAGCGATGTCCATTTGACGCAGGGGTTCGATAGGTCCGATCACATCCATGCCCCAAGCGGCGAACGTCAATGGGAGCCCATTACATTGAGCTCATTTGTGGGAACTCGAATGAAATCTCCGTGAACTTGACATTGATGACACTTTTGTACATAGCGAATGCTGTCTCTTTTGATAGTCATCCAAATGTATCCCGCTCTCAGAATCTTCTTTGCCAAAGTGAATCTGTTCATGTGGGGTCCACATATCCCTGCGTGTACTTCTTCTAACAACCTCGTCGCCACCCGTGGCATCCACACATCTTAGCAATCCCGTATCCGAAGTCCTCCCATGTGATTTCTCCATTAAGGAAGAAGGGATTTGCCATTCTCCTCAAGGTCCGTTTCTGTTTGTTAGTTGCATTTTTCGGATATTCTCTTGTCTCGAGCAACTTTTTAATGTCGTAGTACCATGGCTGGCCATCCAATTCTTCATCGACATAGAAACAATATGCTTGCTGATCGTGTATTTCTACCTTGATAGGGTCGATGTAATTCTTGTCCGAATGTTGGATCATTGATGATAATGTCGCAAGGGCATCAGCAAACTCATTTTGGATTCGAGGGACATGTTTGAAGTCAATCTCTCTAAACTGCTTGCACAACTCCTTCATGCAATGTAAGTATGGAAGAATTTTGACATTTTTGGTGGTCCATTCTCCTAGTACCTGATGAACTAATAGGTCGGAATCGCCTATTACCAAAAGTTCTTTGATGTTCATATCAACTGCCATCCTAAGCCCAAGGATGCAAGCTTCGTATTCTGCCATATTGTTCGTGCAGGGAAATCTGATCTTTGCCGAGATAGGGTAGTGCTGACCTGTCTCGAAAACCAAAACTGCTCCTATTCCGACTCTTTTGAAATTTGACGCTCCGTCAAAAAACATCCTCCATCCTGAGTAAGGCTCTGAAATATCTTCTCCCCGCGAACGCACTTCCTCATCGTGAAAAATAGGGTAAGCGGCTTGTATTCATTGTCTACCGGGTTCTTCGCAAGGTGATCCGCCAATGCTTGTCCCTTGACTCGCCTTCTCCCGAGTTATGTACACGATATCAAACTCACTTAACAAAATATGCCATTTTGCTAATTTTGTAGGCATCGGCTTCGGGAAGATGTATTTGAGCGGATCCATCCTCCGAGATCAAGTACATGGTGTATGCAGATAGGTAGTGCCTCAACTTTTGTGCAATCCAAGTCAAAGCACAAAGATGTGCGTTCCAACAAAGTGTACTCGCTCGTACGGTGTGAATTTCTTGCTTAGGTAGTAAATGACTTGCTCCTTTTTCCTCGTCTCATCGTGTTGTCCCAACACACATCCAAACGCACCATCCAATATGGACAAGTACACAATAGAGGTTTTCTTGCTGGGCGGGACCAATACGGGTGGACCGGACAAGTACTCCTTGATTCTCACAAAGGCCTTCCGACACTCTTCCGTCCATTTGTGGCAAGATCTTTCTTCACAGCCTTAAATATGGGTTCACAAATCACCGTTGATTGTGCGATGAATCGACTAATGTAATCGAGCCTTCCGAGGAAACTCATTACATATTTCTTGCTCTTTCGGGGAGGCAAGTCTTGGATTGCCTTGATTTTTGAAGGATCCAACTCTATACCTTTTCTGCTAACAATGAATCCTAATAATTTTCCAGCGGGAACTCCAAACGCACATTTTGCTGGATTCAATTTCAAGTCGTACCTCTACAATCGTTCAAAGAACTTCCTTAGGTCAGTAAAATGATCTGAACTCCTTCGAGATTTGATAATGATATCGTCCACGTAGACTTCGATCTCCTTATGAATCATATCATGGAACAAAGTAGTCATGGCCCTCATGTAGGTCGCACCAGCATTCTTGAGGCCAAATGGCATTACTCGGTAGCAGTACACTCCCCATGGAGTGGTAAACGCCGTCTTTTCTGCATCATCCTCATGCATCAAAATCTGATGATATCCTGCAAAGCAATCGACAAATGATTGCAACTCATGTTTTGCATAGTTATCGATGAGTATGTGGATGTTTGGAAGAGGGAAGTCATCCTTAGGACTAGCTTTGCCGAGATCCCGATAATCCACACATATCCCGATTTTTCCATCCTTCTTTGGAACGGCACAATGTTGGCCAACTGTGGAGGGTAGTTTGTAACCCTCACGACATTTTCTTCAATCGTTTGGTGACTTCTCTTTGATCGTTAAACTCAAATCGGGCTGAACTTCCTTGGCTTTGCTTGATCGGCGGTGGAGGGATCAGTTGGTAGCCTAGAGAGACGATGTCTGCTCAGCCCCGGCATGTCATCGTAGGACCAAGCAAATACATCGACATACTGCTTAAGCAATTCCAACAATTCTTGCTTCCGTTCAGCTTCTAAGTGTATGCTGATCTGAGTTTCCTTCACTGTTTCGTCGTCTCCTAAGTTGACTATCTCAGTTTCATCCAAGTTCGATTTTTTTTTATTCTCGAGTTGCTCGATCTCTTGCGAAAGATTCTCAGGCATCATGCTTTCATCGTATTCCTCGTAATCTTGTTTGTCGTTTGTACTTTGCTCAACAATTCCGTTACATGTCATAATCATAGAATGAATATTTTTACTAGTTTGAGTGCTGAAAAAGAAAGGCGAGTATAAGTAAGATATGATATTTTAATAGAAAAATAGAAATGCATTTTCATTAAAGAAGCATTCAAATGCTTTTAAAGAAAGAGGCGGATGACAAAAGAGCACAGGCATGATTCAAGCCTCAATTGATCATGCTATTTTGAAAACAAACTACAATTCCACACTACCAAGACTCCCCGAACCAAGGATGGGGCCACGGTCCAATGCCCCGCAAAGATCTCTCCTGGTTCGGCATCACGAATAGTCGGTGTCTCGGCATCTGCTTCAGTCTCCCCACAATACTCCTCGATTATTGTCACGAACAGGTTATCTATTTCTTCTATGATATCTTCATCGACCTCCGGCACAATCGTCTGACCCTGGACAGGAACTTGCTCTGGCACAAAGATCCTCTTGGTGCCGCTAGTTTCTCCAAACATAGGATCATACCCGAGCCCAAAAGTACCCTTCGTCGCACTTGGATTGGTTCAATTATGCCATCGATTTTGTGCCTAACTCCTGACTTAATGGGTAAGCCGTACTTCAACATCTCTCGACGCTACCATCTTTCTTGCCGCGCTCGACATCTTCATTTCATCGATCCCTACCATCTCACCTATTTTTACAATTTGCATGATTTCCACAAGATGAAAGGTGGCTCCATCTAATTTTTCCATTTCTTCAATAGGCCGGAATAGAGCGTTCAATAGACGGGGGTGACCAAGTTCCCCCGAACTACGATTTGCTCCCAACCCCATTCGAATTTCAAACACCGACGCAAAGTGGAAGAACGACTCCTACGTGGACCCATGGCCTTCCTAACAACAAGTTGTAAGTTGATGATATGTCCATCACTTGAAAAGCCCGATCTGCAAATGTAGACAGATTTCTCCAATGACACCCCTTTGTGTCCCGTCAAAAGCTCGGACCTTCATACGGCTTTCTTGCATTTCTCCCGTGTCCATCTTCAAACTTCTCGTGAGTGTTGAGAGGGCAAAATGTTACACCCCGAACCTCCATCGACAAGTACCCTAGATACAAACTCATCTCTCGCACCTCACGGTGATGTGAAGTGCTCGTTGTGTTCGTCCTTCGGTGGAAGTTCATCATCGCAAAGAAATCTTGTTTGCTTCAACCATCTCGCCCGATCGTTGCGGCCGCCGTTTCACTCTGTCTCATTCGATATGCTTACTCCACTCAATACCTTAACTAAAGCGTCCGTGGGCTTCGAACTCATTAACAAGGACATGATCGATATTTGAGCGAGGTGTCTTTTTCTAACCGTTCCTCAACCGAATAATCTTCGTTTGCATCTTCTTCCAAAATTCGGCTGCCTCGGCATCAGTAATGTTTTTCCTTTGATGGTGCTCTTTGCCTAAACTTCCTCTGTTTAAAATCACCGTTGACTGTGCCATGAATCGACTAATGTAATTGAGCCTTCCGAGGAAACTCATTACATATTTCTTGCTCTTCGGGGGAGGCAAGTCTTGGATTGCCTTGATTTTTGAAGGATCCAACTCTATACCTTTTCCTCGCTAACAATGAATCCTAATAATTTTCAAAAAGGGAACTCCAAACGCACATTTTGCCGGATTCAATTTCAAGTCACCTCTACAATCGTTCAAAGAACTTCCTTAGGTCGCAAATGATCCAACTCCTTCGAGATTTGATAATGATATCGTCCACGTAGACTTCGATCTCCTTATGAATCATATCATGGAACAAAGCAGTCATGGCCCTCGTAGGCCGCACCAACATTCTCCCGAGGCCAAACGGCATTTCCCAGAAAGACACTCCCCATGGAGTGGTAAACGCCGTCTTTTCTGCATCATCCTCATGCATCAAAATCTGATGATATCCTGCAAAGCAATCGACAAATGATTGCAACTCATGTTTTGCATAGTTATCGATGAGTATGTGGATGTTAGGAAGAGGGAAGTCATCCTTAGGACTAGCTTTGTTGAGATCCCGATAATCCACACATATCCTGATTTTTCCATC
>NC_081351.1:461804-467257 GCF_029784015.1 Lycium ferocissimum | reverse complement strand
GGTTCTGAAAAGCATAAAATTCAACTAGTTTGAATATTCACGATTTTAGGCCTTCGCCACTTCTTGAGACTGTCGTATGTTTAACTAGCTCACCGTATGTCAAAGTGAAATATTGATAGATTATAGGTTCATTCCTTTACATTCTTTGATGTTTACTTGCTTCGAATTTTGTCAAGTCTTGTGTAGAGTTCATTTTTTTCAAACTTCTGGGTTTCACCTTCACCCTTTGTGAACTATAAGAATACGAGAATCATTTGTTTCATTTGTTTGTTTAAGAGTCTGCAATCCCCTTTTATTTATGGCTTTTCTTTCTCTAGTTACTTATGCTCTAGTCTTTGTTTGGTTTTGCTTGACTACATTATAAGGTTGTTAGCTTGTTTCCCTATTTATGAACTTTGAATAAGTATGTGATACGTCTCGAATTTCGTTGTTTGGAAGCATGACAGTATTGTTTTGAACCTAAATGATGCTTATTTCATCTAAAAGGTTACGCCATATTTAGTTTGGAAGGCTAGATAGAAGAACTGAATGTTTAAGTAACAATTGGAACTGCATTAATCTTCTTTTAAAACTGATCGTGGTATTGCGTTTTGAGAATATGACACGAGAAAGTCTTGTCTTACATTTGATTCTTGTATCTAGCTTTTATTAATTAAGGTTATATATACTTCCTTCGCCTTGTTGAGAATTGTTTCTAATCCTTATCTTTATCTTTTTTTTTTTTTTTTTCATGAGGAACCTTGGGAGCATTTGGAGTTATGGCAACTCCGGATTCTGCCCATATCAGAGAACAGCTAGTAGCAAACTTAATGGCTCGTGTCTAGCCGTCCCCTACTTTTGCGTCTCGAATCTCCGCTCTTCTTTTATTCAGAACTTTAAGCCTTCATATTGTTTGATACATGCTATTTATATTATTTGACCAACACTCTTGTGAATTTGTATTTTTTGTAGTTTTGTTGTGAACTCGTAATTCGACTTAAGTATGTCAGTAAGTTTAGTCGTTATCTTTCCTGCCCCTCTTTTTTATTTTTGAACTTAGTATATTTATTCGATTAGGCATATTAGAGTGATCACATAAATGATGTCAACTTTTTGAGGATGTAAGAAAATCGGGATTTTCTTTTTAAAAGGTGAAACTGGAGACTCTTGTCAAATAAAGGACGTGCTAACCATGTTTTCCAAGTGTTTCAAGTAAGAGTTAGGTATAGAATATGCGAAGGCTTCGACATGGATTTTTTAGAGGTAAGGAAAAACGCAAGTTTTAAAGGGATAAAAGTGTAGATTTTTTATGGGTAAAAGCGGTAGTTGCAAACTGACCATTTTTTAGAATTACATTCTTTTGATACTAATATGTGAGCAGGTATAATTTTTCAAGTTTATACAATACTTTATTAGAGGCCCGTATAGTGATTCTAGTTATTTTACGAGAGCTCCAACATACATACTTTATTTTTCCATACATATACATCTACTCTATCTTACTTTTATTAACCCTTTAATCATCTTTACATCACGTTTATACATATATAGTACTCTCATATCACAAATGACTATTTTTGAAACATTATATCCCCCTTACGTAGGAAAAAAACATCCTATATGTACATTTTTTTCCCAAAAAATATAAATACAAATCCTCCCATTTTTACACTATTTTATCAAAAATAGCAGAATATGTATATATATATTTACATCTGGGATACTAAACTACTTACTTTACAAATAAACATACCATACATTTTTTTACATACGTGCATCTATATTCCCCCCCTAATCATTTGTACACGCGCATATATTTATTTACGTATCGTGATTTTAAAAAAATCTATTTTACAAATTATCTTTGGATTTTATTTCCCTTTTGCGGTTATTTAAAATGGGCAATAGTAAATAAGAAATAGATAAATAACCCCCTCTAGTTTTAAATTTAAAATTTAAATTTTTAAAAGCGTCCTCGATAGGCTCGAGGGATGCATGCATAAAACCAAGGTATTCCCCAAAGGGGGGGGATTCGTATGCCCCATCTTTAACGGACTAAAACTAGTTTACAACTTATGACTATGTTTCCCCGGGTTTTTTTAAATTTTTTAGAGTCGCCCCTAATTTTGAAAATATTAGGAAACCATTTGTAAAAAAAAAAACTCCATTTTTTAGTCTTTAAAAAAGGGTTTTAGGTAAGGGTTTTATTTACCCGGGAAGGGGAAGCATCCCCCGAGCCTATCCGAAAACGCTTTAAACTTTAAATTTTAAATTTAACACTAGAGGAGGATTATTTATCTATTTCTTATTTACTATTGCCCATTTTAAATAACCTAACGGAACTAAAATCCAAAAATTTGTACAAATAGCATTTTTTAAAGTCCGATCACGTAAATAAATATATCCTTAAAATGTTTAAAGGGGGAATATAGATGCACGTATTTAAAAATGATGTATGTGTATGTTTATTTTAAAGTAAATAGTTTAGCATGCCGAGATGTAAATATATATATACATATTCATGACGTATTTTGTATAAAATAGTGTAAAAATGGAAGGATTAGTATGTATATTTTTTGAAAAAATAGTACATATAGGATGTTTATTTCCGCGTAAGGTGGTACATAATGTTTCAAAATAGTCATTTGTGATATGAGATACTATATATGTAAAAACGTGATGTAAAGATGATTAAAGGTTAATAAAAGTAAGATAGAGTAGATGTATATGTATGGAAAATAAATATGTACTTGGACTCGTAAAATAACTAGAATCACTATAGGCCTCTAATAAAGTATTGTATAAACTTGAAAAATTCTACCGTTTCACATGTTAGTATCAAAAAAATGTAATTCAAAAAAATGTCGTTTGCAACTCCCGCCTTTACCCAAAAAAAATCTCACTTTTATCCCTTTAAAACTTGCGTTTTCCTTACCTCTAAAAAAACCCCTGTGGAGCCTGCATATTCTATACCTAAATCTTCTTGAAACACTTGGAAAACAGGTTGCCCTCCTTATTTGACAAGAGTCTCAACCCCCTTTTAAAAGAAAATCCCATTTTCTTACATCCTCAAAAGTTGACATCATTTATGTGATCACTCTAATATGCCTAATCGAATAAATATACTAAGTTCAAAAAATAAAAAGAGCAGAAAGATAAGACTAAACTTGACATACTTAAGTCGAATTCGAGTTCACAACAAAACTACAAAAATACAAATTCACAAGATTGTCAAATAATATAAATAGCATGTATCAAACAATATGAAGGCTTAAAGTTCGAATAAAAGAGGAGATGAAGCAAAAAATAGGGCATAGAACGAGCCATTAAGCATACGCTTTCTTCGATATGGGGAAAACCGAGTTGCCATAACTCCAAATGCTCCCAAGGTTCCTCATGAAAAAAAAAAAGAAAAGATAAAGATAAGGATTAGAAACAATTCTCAACAGAGAGAAGTATATATAACTTTAATTAATAAAGCTAGATAAAAGAATAAAATGTAAGACAAGATTTCCCCGTGTCATTTTCCCAAAACCCAAAACCCACGATGTTTTAAAAAGTTTTTCCCCAAATTTTAAACATTCGTTTTTTATCTACCCTTTCCCAAACTAAATAGGCAAATTTTTAGATGAAATAAGCATTTTGGGTTCAAAACAATCGTTGTTTCCAACAAAAATGAGACTATCACTTTTTTCAAAGTTAAAATGGGGAAACAACTAACAACCTTAATTGTCAACAAAACAAAACAAGAAAAAGAAACTAGAGAAAAAAAAGCATAAAAAAAAGGGGTTCTACCAAAAAAACAAATGAAACAAATATTCTTTTCATATTTCCCAAAAAAATAAAAATAAAACCCCAATTTTAAAAAAATGAATACCGACGAAAAATTAACGTAAACATCAAAAAATGTAAGGAATAACCCTATAATCTACCAATATTTCTTTACTTTGGCTAGTTAAACATAAAAACCTTAAAAATGGGGTAAAAAAATTTTATTAAACTTTTGAAAATGCTTTTCCGAAATTAATTTTTTGACAAAAACTGGAACATTACACTATAAGCAATTTTATTCAAAATAGGGGGGTTTTATTATTCTAATTTTTAATTCACTGGGGTCATTCCCTTTTAAAATAAATACGAAGAAGGGGATAATCTTTTTCCATAAACAATCTAACGTTGGAAAACTATCAATATTAAATAGTCAAAAAATTCCCCTAAAACCAAAAGGTTAAAAAGATCGAAAAAACTATTGCTACCAAAATACAAAACAAACCAACTCAGAAATGAAACAATCATTGCCAGAAGTAAAAAAAAAACAAACCCATTTTAAAAAACCGGGGCAACCCCTTTTAAAAGAAACAAAGCTACTAAGACAAGCATAAACAATTGGACCCCAAACAAAGGAAACAACTTTTCTACCATTTTCTATCCCCCAAAACAACAATATAAAAAGGTTGTGATGAAAGACCATGCGAATTTGATTTTTCCCTTTCTCTTTGGGAAAAAAAAAACTTTTTGACTATATTAGCCTGAAAGAAAAAGAAGACTCTTAGGGGTTTTTGTTAAAATCAATAAAAAATCTTTATCACTAGTGGACATATTCAAAAAAAAACAAAAACAAAAAGGTTTGGGGATCCTTTTTTTGAGCCCCAAAAAACAAAATCGGAAGCAGCTTAGGGAATTTCAAATATGCAAAAAAAGGAAGGGGGAAGAAATATTTTACCCAAGGTTTAATAAAAGATTATCAATCTTTTTTTACTATTAAACTTTTTAAATCTTTTGGAAAAATATTTTGGTTTTAAGTCAAAAAAACAACCAAATCTAATCTCAAAATAAGAAAAATTAAACCTTTTGGAAAAATGATTAACCTCGGGGCCCGGGGTTTTGGTTTTAAAAACAAAACCGTAAGATTTGCCAAAAAATTAAATATCTACTATTGGAAGCATGGGGAGCTGCCAATCACAAAAAGAGAAACCTTTTCACACAAAAGCATGCATAGGGAAACGGTCAACCCCCTGTTAGAACTTCAATACCGGGGAAAATGGAAACTTTAAATTTCAAACATCTCCAAAACCCCTAGGTATTTTTATCATCTGGCATGTTTTGGTGTTAATTTTTTATATCAACACTTTAAAATTTTTTATAAAAAAAAGAAACCCCTTTTCCCCAAAATTTAAAAATTTTAAAAAAAAAAAAAAATTTAAAAAAAAAAAAATAAAATTTGGGGTATGGATAATAACCCTGAGACCAAAATTTAAAAATTTAAAGTTTGCTTAAGCAAAACGAAAAACTGAAAAAAACCCCGGGGCTTTGGAAAAAAAAAATTTTGGTTGCCCGGTCATTTAAATTCATAAAACGAATGGTGTTTCGTTTAAAAAAATACTTAGGCCCCAAAGGGGGAAAAAACAAATAGAAAAAAATCAAACCATATTTAAATATATTCTTAAAATTATTTCCCGGGTTTGGGGGGGAAG
>NC_081351.1:441990-461704 GCF_029784015.1 Lycium ferocissimum | reverse complement strand
GCATATGTATAGGTTATAGAAAAAAGTATTCTAGTCAGTTTTTCCTCATTGCTTTTATATAAATTCTTTCCTTCTTAAAGTCATAAAGTTTAGGACTTCGTACTTAGTTTATAAATTCCTCCTTTTTAAATTTTTTTTTTTTTTTTGCAGTTCTAAATGTTAGGAATTCCTACCCAATTGAATAAGAAATTAAAGTTTGAGTTGATTTTAAAGTCCAACATTTAGGAAACTAATATTTGTTTAATTTCTATTTCATAGCTCGATCAATATATTTTGTGAATAATAACGCATTTAAAATGTTTTTGTTGGTTAACTGGCTAGTACTAATTATATATAAAAATTAACAAAAGATGTTCTTAGGGGGTAATGTATTTCCTTTCGCTTGAGTTTGTCCTACCAAATAATTATTACAATGCAAGATAGACATACTGAAAATAGTTCCCTAACAGTTTCAGAAGCAAACACTTGAGGAACTATCAAAATTTTAAGTGTTCCAAAAATTAATTTTTTTGTCCCTTCCTCGTCTAGTATATCAGTGACCTGTTCTGTTTCGTGTAGGTGTGCCTGATGGCTGGAGCTCCCAACTTGTGCATCATTAATCTCCATTCAAAAATAATTTTGTTATAAGAAAGATGTCCATGAATAATCATACGGATTACATCAGTTGAATCAGGTGCAATTTCAATAGCAATGCACTTAAACTGTTTCTATTATTATTGATAGAATTTTATGTCCTTCAAATTCCAACTCTTAAAATGTATTCCATTAAGCACTGGTTTCCCCGTGTTACTTCGTAATTGACTTTTCTAAAATATGTTTTAAACCATAAATTTTTTATCCAAGTCATAAGAGGTAGAAATAATTATGAGATTTACATTCAGGCATTTTTTTTTTTTTGTGAAAAAAAGGAAAGAAAAGACACATTCCCAGTTTCCTTCCCAATCACGAGAACAGTACACAGGAAATTTAGTGGCATATATATATATATATATATATATAGATATGTTATAGAAAAAAGTATTCTGGTCAGTTTTTCCTCATTGCTTTTACATGTTGGATCATTTTAAAGTCATAAAGTTCAGGACTTTGTACTTAGTTCAAATAAGAAAAGACTTAACAATCTAAATTTTAGTTGATTTTGAATTCCTATATATTCGGAGAATACTTAAATTATAATTTGGTCTAATATGAGATCTATTTTTAAAGGTTAAAAAAGGTGAGATATTTCGCTAAGAGCCTATCTTGTTCTGTAACTTCTATTAGTCAAAACCTAACAGCTTGCAAGTATCTATACAAACCTTCACGGATTGAAATAACATAAATAGTAAACGTGCCGCAAGAGATATTATCATCTTAGGTATCATTCATAGATCAATATAATGGAAGATAGTCCATTTAACATAACTCTAATATAAAAATCTCCTAGAGAAAATCCCATTATACTTCTAATAATCATCAAGTGGTTTGTCTCTCAAATTTAATATGGTTGCAGAAGAAAGTTGAGATTTATCTGTTGTTGATTGTTTACAATGTTTTGCTGTACTTTTTGACTTTGGACGTTCACCTAATTACGTCCGCAGAAATTAAAAAAGAAAAAGAAGAAGAAGAAGAAGAAGAAGAAGAAGATGAGAACAATAGAAATTGAGAATTGAGATGCAAGTATGCATAAAATTAATCCTTAAATTAAGATAATTTATGATATTAAGAAAAAAAATTACATCAAGCAGAATGGATATTCCTTGCATGTAACATAGTTGAATAAAAAACCCTATATGCAATGCAATATGACAATTAGTCCAAAGAATTAAAGTCGAATCAAACATGCAACGCGAAGACCAATATCCCGATAAATTAGCCCTTATTACACAAAAGCAGAAAAGGCACAACATGGTCGATATTATATATACGAACTTATAATTATGACAACAATATTTACGATCAGAATCCCAACAGAACGCTAGCACACATCACCCCTAAGCAAAACCATCATTGACCATTATGTGAATTAAAAAAATAATATATATATATATATATATGTGTGTGTGTGTGTGTGTGTGTGTGTGTGTGTGTGTGTGTGTGTGTGTGTGTGAAGGAAAGGATACAACTAAGTAGTACTACTACAATAAGCAAGATGGATGATTGGCATACGTTTTAAAGAATTACCTGTAGGAGATCAATCGTTCATATTTGCTACACTGTGATCTATAACGTTTTCCTTTATGTAGGAGGAGTTCAAGGATGGGTTCACCATTGCTTTTAAGATAAGATATAAAATTTCATTGTGACATCAACTTGGAAGAGCAAAAGTTAACTAATTATATTTTTTTATGAAGTTGTTTTCCATCACTGGAGCTTAGCGCCAACATGTAGGAGCTAGGGTTTGATTCCAAGACCTTAAGGATATTAACATATATAGCCCCTAACCGCCCTCCACTCACCTCATTGCCTACGTATTCTTCCGTTAATATTAGATATATTTTCAGAATTATACGCATAATATATCGAGTTTAGTCGAGTGACCATGTCTTCACGTGATCCAAATTACATACATAAATTCGCCCCTGTGACCTCATCCCTTCATATTTTTCAGTTGTTTATGTGCATGTTTCGTCTGAACTTCTTACTTATTTTCTCGATCAGGTAAATTGAATAATTGTTAATCTTCTTCATTTTTGTATTCTTTAACAGTTTAAAATTGTATATATTTTTGTGCACAAAAGAATAATGAGTAGTACATAACTATGTAGAGACGAACCAAATATTCAAGAGTTTTCCTGTTCTTATATAGGATTGAAAAAGTGGTCACATCAGCATTTCAATAGAGATATTTTGTGCCCCCTCTTTGTGGTGAAACTTCTGCCTTTTCATGCAGACAAGCCTTTTCATGCAGACAAGTTTAAAAAGTTTACTACTCTAGAATAAAGCATACAATCTTGCAATTCTACACACTACTAAATTATTGGGTTACTTCCTTCAATTTAAGTAATAGCCCTTTAAGGAAGATTCTTAAGGGACTAAAATTGTTCATAAGATTGCGGAGACTTTTCTCTCCTTTGAGTCTCCAACATTCAAACTTCAAAAAAAGGAAGAGGAGAAAGGGAGTTCAAGTGAGTCACTATACATTCATAACAAATATGATTGGAAAACTGAATACTCAAACTAAGTGAGTCATAGTCATTGCAACATGCTTCAGCGAACACTATGTTGCAATGGAGGAGATCAGAATTAATCTTTGGCTGTTTCCCCATAAAGTATTGCAGAGTGTAACAAATGTCTTCTAGATTTTTTAATTGCTCATAAAGATAGGCCCAAAATTCAATCTTCAAGTTCCAACAGAATTCCCAAATCCAGTTATTTTTGCATGTAAATTGAGTAATTGTTAGCCTTCTTCATTTTTGTATTCTTTTAACAGTTTAAAGCTGTATATATTTTTGTGCACAAAAGAATAATACTTGAGTATTGTATAGTTATGTAAAGGCGAACCAAAAATCCAAGAGTTTTCTTGTTCTTATGGAGGATTGAATAATTGTGATTCGGTAATGTCAATATCTTAACTTTTTGGGACTATTTGGTGTTGGTGAGTATTATTATTTGAGTTTAATTTTTTTGTTTTGAATGAGTTAATTTCGTGAACGGCAAGAGAAATCTTGATTCTTCATCCGATGTTCTTTAAGCTTGCTTGTCTCACCTTTTTACCCATTTTCTTCTTGTATCTCGCTTAGGGTATGAATCATAACAAGAAAATGGTTGCTAGAGTTTTCCACTGGAAAAAGGCCGGAGCAGTTTTGCTTCAACAAGTCCTCGAGGGATTTTTTGAAAACTGGGTAGAAGTAATTCTTCAACTCAAATAAGGTAGGCACTTCTAACACTAAACTTTCAACTTGGTTTTTTTTTTTTTTTTTTTTTTTTTTTTTTTTACCATGAGTGATATTTTTTATCTGATTGTGCGAGGTACGACATAAGTTTTGTGGTGATTAAGATTAGGAATTAACATATGTGTTATGTGGATAAGAATAGCTCTCCTTTCATTCATGATTACATAATTGAACAAATAGAAAAGCTAATGACTTCCAAGTATATTCATTTACTAACGATAAACTCCAATAGTTTTTCATATGTAATTGTGATGTATACATTAATTTTCAATTATGACATTTGTGTATTATAAGTTGATTGATAGATAGGGTGCCATCAAAGACCTTTTTTCCTCTCACATTTCTAATGCCCGTTTATATCGTGACTGCCAGAATATATGATATAGAGGGTGTTTGGATTGGCTTATAAGTTGGGGCAGGGACGAAAGGTGCCGAAAGTTTTGCAGCTGAACATTTCTTTAGATCATATAATTTACTTTTTTTGTATATAAATGCAATGAGAAATGAATAAAGCGCAAAGCAACCTTGTCCAAGACCAAATTATATGATGTCAGTGTTGAGATTGCATAATGGAGTTTTCAGGGATATTAGGATGCACAATTGATAAGTTCCTAACCTCTTATTTGGGATTCCCCGTCGATGCAAAGTTGAAAGATTAAAGTATATGACAAGACACTATTAGAAATTGTGAAAGAAGCAGGAGGTATTTTGAAGAAAAAGCTAAGCTCAGTTCTTTTATTAAGTTTAAATGCTTACAGAAATTGTACTTCTGGTGCAAAGAACACACATTAGATCATGTGATGTACATTCTTTGGACTCTTTGAGTTCAATTGCTGTAAATTTTGCTCCTTTTATACTAAATACTACCATCTTGAATCTTGGTACTGATAGTAATAATATCATTACTTACCATATCTATATCTATCTATCTATATTATATTAAAAGCATAAAATCCCTAACTTAAAAGTTAAAATACGTAAATACCCTTCTAAATAACTTAAATTCCTACTATAAAAAAGTCACGCCTATAAACTGACTCAATGATTCATACTCCTTGGTCAACGGTCACAACTATTTCTACCACACAATTAGCCTTTAAACAGTTACACACAGAAATTTAAGTTTGGTTCAATATATACCATTATTTCGAAGAACGTCATCAAGAGCAAAGGAAATGGAAGTTCATAGCGAGAGTTTCATGTGCAGATTTAGAGTCATTCCAAAACAATTCCGAATGACAACAAATAAGAAGTAGAAGTTCAATATCACGCGAGATTTCATATGGAAATTTAGTCATTCCAATTGTAAGTAGTCGGCAACCAGCATTAACATGATATATAATAGCATGTTGATCACGAAATTTTTTTTCTTTCTTACATTTAAAGTTGGTTGGTTGTTATCTTCATAGGCGGATTCATGATTTAAGTTTGACAAGTCCAACATTTAAGGTTCTTAACATTGTGCCTCCAGTTACCTTGTGAACATAGAATGTTTTTGGATGTATCGTAAGAACGAACACTATAATAAATGGAATAGTATTGATAAATAATTACGAGACTTGGACAATTTGACATACAAAATTAAGTATTTTTTTTATTTAACTAAAATTATTATTTTTGCTTGTTAATGGACATATTTTTGTTTGTTCAATTATCTATTTTATGCAATTTTCTAGCATTTGATTACTCATAAAGGTGTTTGACATATCGAATAAAACTATAGCAATATTGAAGTTTCGGTGATATATGATTAAAGTTCAACGACAATGTATATGAATTGACTGAATTGATAGGAACGAGGAATTACAGATGCTTTAAAGAAAACTAACTTGCATTTATATGTGACAAGTCATTTTTCCTGGAACCAATATTTGTTTCAATATTTTCTAAAATGTGAGTTTTATATGTTGTAAAAACTTATACTTATTTGTTTTAATGTTTCAATAATTATTGATTGTTTGATTAATTTCATTTTTGAAATTATTATTTTTCCCTTGTATATTTAATGTTGCATCTGAGGTAAATCTAATTTTTCTTTTCCAAAAGATTGCATAGATTACTCAATCAGACAAGTCATAATACATTTGCTTTATTACTAATTAGAATTACTTAAATATACACAGCATAGTAATAGCAGCTACTGGAAACACACATATTACATTTTTTCGAACTATTTTACATTATTGTCTATTTCAAACAAGAATATAAATCATAATAGAAAGTACATAACATTTCTTATATTATTATTATTATTATTATTATTATTATCAACTCAGATTCTGTAAAAACAGTAACCAATTAGCAAAGTATACCTATAATATTTTAAGTAATTAGAAGAGGTTTAGTAAGAGGTACCATACAAAAATCAAATAAATAAAAGGTGTGATTAGGCTAATAACATTAGTTGACGAAACGGTGATACCATTTTTAATTTGTATTGCATTCTTTAATTTTCTATATTGCCTTTATTAATGTTATCAACTACTGGTTCACATTTTAATAGGGAACAAAGATCTAAATAACACTTTTAAATATTCAAGTACATATTTAAGGAGAAATATTCGTTTGATCTACTATATAAATAAGGTCATGTAATTTATGCAATTTGTAATATTGAAATATAAGTAAAATAATAAAATTATTACTTTATTAGGAGATATCGCCACAAATGAAATTCTTAAAGAACTAATAGATGATAAATCAATCCTAGACTTTGTGTGGTTAGAGTTCCAATTTTACAAAGCTACTGCACCAATAATATTTTGTAGTTATACATCATATTTATGGACTGGAATAATACTAAATATTTTATTTCTTCTAAAACTAGGAAATTTTAGAATACCAATTATTCATGTCAGTAAAAAAAAAATCACAAGGATCTAATAAAAATTGTTCATCTTTGTACACTCAGACGATATCGAATCATCTTGAAAAATGCAAAGTCATCATACGACAACTCATAATGATCATGCATAGAAATGTATATTTTATTCTTTCATATATAACTTTTTACTGAATTCTTTATTCTAATAATATTGATGTTGTTTTACAAAATCATATACTATATGACTAGGGTCAAAGACGTGATAAACTAAATTATACTAAAAGCTGTTCTTTCCCAAGTTTAAAAAATTGAATTACCAAAAAGCCCATCAAAAATTATTTGACGATTTTACCCTTGACTTGAATGCTATTCATATGATATTTTTGTACAAAACTTAAATTTACCATTAAAGAAACAATAAAGTGAATGTAGAGTAACAATTGACAAGACAAATCGCATGGACGCTATTTTGATTAAAGAATTTGAAAGAATCAATCAATTTGACGTTAGATTGTACATGTGGGAACATGATTTCTAAAGTTGATGTCATTTAGTAGAACATATTCAATTCTTTTAGGATTTTTCCATCTTCCACTACTTATTGCAAATGTACTGTGTATATCAACATTTAGAATGTGCATCCAATATTTGTTTCTTCGTCTCCCAAGTTCCAACAATAATTACAAATTCATGTACATTAACTTTTTCTACTCCTTTATTTATTTGTTCAACCTTAAGCGAAAAACGTACTCATCTTTCTGCAAAACCATTGTCCAAGGGATAAGTCTTCTTGTCATAAGAAACGTTGTTCTTCTAATTTTGCATATTTGGTCACCATCTACAAGTGTTAAATCAGGTGACTCATTTTTGTTTCATGTTATTTTTATGAATGCTTTGGTAATTCATAATTCCTTAACCTTTTTTTTTTTTTTTTTAATTCTCTCCAACCATTTCTCTATATAGGGTAATTACATAAATTTTAATATTTTGATGTGCTGATTGTCAAATCTGGACAATATTTTCGAATACCAAAAAGCACAAAGGATTAATAAAGGACCGAATTAGTAGGAGAAAGGATTATGTAGTTGTCATATTAATAATATTTTAATCATAACGATTTTCGAATATGGACAATATTGTTACAAGAAAAAAAAAATTAGAAATTTATCATTGATATCGTCGAATGTGTCAATTGAAGCCCTATTTCCTGTTTATTTTTTCCTGCTAAATTTGTTTTGGTTGAAGGCAAATTTTTCTTCTTCTTGATGTGTGAAAAGATAAAAGGAGCCCTCAACAGAAGAACCCAACATAATTAGTTAATGAGAAATTATGTATGTTAAAATTAAACCTTTTTATGTCAAGTAATGCCAAGAATAGCGTCAATATGAAAGTATTAAGCAAGATATGATATTATCACATATTTTTGCACAAAATAAAATTAAAATTGATCTAATTACACATTGTACATATCTAACCAAATTAGTTACTCAGCCTTCCAGATTCAAACAATGTACAATAATCAAGGTGGTCAAACAAACTCACAATTCATCAGTTTGGACTTATATTTTCTCCCTTCAGCATTTGCATTAATCATCACAAACATGCTTTAATATTATTTATGATGTTTAAGAAGTTTGTACTAATTTATTTAGTTGCCCGTGTCCAAAAACTAGTTAAGAAAAATACGTGAAGCCAATCAATCTCCAATGCCGAATTATATCGGCACCATAATGCTTTGAATCGCTTTGCTCTCTTGTCTTTAGTTACCTACTTTTGTTACTTAGAATTTAGAGAGGAAGAACAAAGAGAAATCCAGCATTCCGAACGAATAAAGAGATAGGAGAGTAAGAAAGAAAAACATTTATAAAAAGAAAGAAAAAGATGAAAGTACATAAAGTTTCACCTGCATATGTTATAATACAAAATTGAAACCTAATATATTTGGATTAAAACACTAAAACTTTTTACAAGAATTTAGCTTTCTGTTGTTTTTAATATTCGAATATTATATAAGAAGGATCATTAACTCATAAGTTTAATAAAGTTAGTCATTACCGCACGAAGCACGGGTAAATTACCTAGTATAGTATAGATTGCGGTATATAGAGCGCAACGCAAAGAGAATTTACTACATTTGCTTTACTATAATCAATTCCAGGAAGCTCACCTAGTCATTTTCAGTCAACTTTAGTGAAGACAGTTACACATGCACATTCTTTGGTGATGTTCCAATGGAAAAATCATATTTACCATCTCAATATGTCACACAATATGTGAAGTTTATTAGAGTATTAGTTGGTGTATTGATCTTGATAAAAACTTCTCAAGTCTAAAACTAAAAAGTTTGATTAGTTAGAATAAGAGTAATGAGTGGTGTGTAGACGTTGAGAAAAAACATCTCAAGTCAAAATTCCACAAAAAAATTGATTGATTCGGATTAGAGTGATGGTTGGTGTATACCTTGACTTCCAAGTGAAAAATCCAACTTTTTTTTTTCATCAAGTCCATGATACAATCATCTAGAATATGAATGACTGTAGAAAAATAACTACATACTATACTCTTAATAAAGCTCCAGTACTCTTAAGATAACATCATTGGTTTGATATTGTGCACAAAGGTAAATTTTTCTTTATGTACCTCTATTTTACAGTGTATGCCCCATTCATTAGTTATTGAGTTATGAAGGAACTGTACTTTCTTTTGTGACAGGTTATTATTTGATTGGTTGAAATATTGTGCAGTGCAATAAAGAAACTGTAGAAAGAAAATTATTGTAAAAAGGACACTTTTTGGAGTGAAAAAATTTGCTTTGACGGCCAAAAAACTGTATCCTGGAGACTTGAATACTTTAATCAGATGTTTGGCAAGACTTGATGTGAATAACAGAGTAAATGGGATAATCAAATTTTTATATGCTGCAGACACAACTTAACCATCTAATGGGATCACTCTAAACAAAGAATGAGACACATACGACTAGTACTAAGAGACAAACAAGAATCAAGAGTGTAACAATTGATGGAAGACAGTTTAGTACCAGCTAGACATGTAGAAAGATATTGCTTCTGTGACGAAAAGAAAAAGATGCTAGTTCAGTGAATGGAGTTCAGTTAGTTTTAATGATTTTTTTTTTTATGACTTTACTGGCTAGTGGATAAAGTGAAGTGACCAATCTTGAATTTGATCTTATGCTTTAAAAGTATTGTTTCGAATAAATCAATTGTACGAAAGATGAAGAATTTCACGACTTTATTGATTTGATTCGGAAAAAAGAAGTTTATTTTTTATTTTATGATACTTCTGAGGTCATACGACCCCATTACATGAAATGCACCAAAACTAAAGCAAGCTATACCTGAGAGAATGAATTACAAAGATTCTCGAAAAAATTATAGAGGTTTCTACGTCACTCAGAATCAACATGAGTAGTATACACAGCTTTCAGCACGATCTTGGGTCCTATTCATCCAAAGTTCGACGTACAAAGGTCATATAAAAAAACGAAGTAAACATTGCTATTGACTTCATTCACTCTTTATGAAATTAAATTTTTATAACCAAAAAAGTACTTATACAAAAGGTATTATTCCGTTTGTTCTAATTTTTGTGTCATAGTTTGGATTTCTAGAGTAGACCTCTTAGTTTTGACCCTGAATTAGAACATAAAATCTTTCATTTTTTTTTAATAAAAAAATACATATTTGAAAACTACGTAAAAAGTATTATAAGTTTCAATAAATAAAAATTCAAAATATGTAGAAGGCATATGAAAATATCATGGTCAAAGAGATACTCGTTTGACTCTCGAAATCCGAAATCCAACTCATAAATTGAGATGATTGAGTATAAATTAGAATTTATTGTTAATATTTGAAAAATATTTAGGAAAAAACAGTATGACTCTTCAAATAAAAGCTACTCCTACTATATGAAGAGACAGACTTCACTAAAGAAAAGGTTGGGGACCAAATCAACATTTAAATTTCTATCACAAACAGACTAACCGGCATCCCAAGGGAAATTATTTCCCATTCCCAACATAGAAATTCAGATTCAAATGAAAGCTACAACACAAGGTTCTATCACATGCATTTTGTTTGATACCTTATGGGACAAAGATGTCCCAACAAAGGTCTTTGTTTTGGTTCTCTTGACACCCCCTCACCACCACACATGCATACACACAACTTTCCCTTTCTATCACCATTTAGTTATCAAAATATACCGCCGATAGTTCGTATAGGAAAAGGGAATAATGGATAGTTGATCTAGACAAATTCGAGATCTGCTTTTTAATATAGACGTACGATAGTTAAATAAAAAAATGAAACATCTATCAGCTGAGATGTGAAACTTAAAAAGTGATAGTTCAGGTGTGTTTTTTACTATTAATTCTGATATGTCAAAATAATTTAATTCATACAGAGCCCATAAACTCAAAATCCTAACTCTATCTCATCAAACCACCCGTTTTAACGCTGACCCGATATGTAATAAGAATCTGATCAACCTTAAATTTCGTATGAAACAAAAGCATCAAACAAAGCAGAAACACAAAATCTTTGGAGAACTAGAACAAGAAAAGGGACACATAGAAATAAATAAAATAAACAAAGAGATAAAAGAGAAGAGAGAACTTTGTAGAAAAACATTGATTTAGTTAAGTGGGCCCTATGTTTCATCCAAAGCGTCGCCGTTTTTCCCTTGTGCAACAACATAATTTGACGACCTTGATAATTGATTTCAATTGAAGCATAGTTGAAATAAGATAAGAATTTATTTGATCAAATAAACACCATACTTAGACCCCTTTGTTTTTCAAGTATGGGTCAAAGTTAACAGGTGGGTTGTGTAGATACTGGGCAAATGTTTAATAAATGAGAAAATGGTTCTTAATGTATTGGGCTTGACTTTGGTCCTTGATATAGATTTTTTTTGTACGGATTGTCCTTCAAAAGTGTTGGTTTTATTTTTTGTCCCTCAAATTGCGAGTCTTTAAGTTTTGTTCTTCGCTTAAAAAAGTAGCAGAAAATACCTCGAGGTTCTGAGTTCGAATTCCCGCTCAGTCAAAAGAATAATAATTGCGCATGGCAAGGCTTCGCGAAAAGTCTGTCTTAAAATTTTGGGTTTGCCTTAAGGCAAAAATATAAAAGAAAAACTCTGCTGGAATTGCTCGAATAGGCCTAATTTTGCAACAACCGTGCCTTGCAGCTTTTTTCTTTTTTTACGGGTTCAGATCCGTAATTAATCGCGTATTTTATAATATGATAAAAATTAAAGACCATCAATTATGAAAAAAAATTAAAGACCACTCGAATAAGGACAACAGTAACCGCCTTTGATATATGCAACGTAAATGGAAAACGGCCTGATTATTACTCATCTCAATTTATGGGATATAGTTTTAACTATGCACAAATTTGAAAAAGAAGTAAGACTTCAAACTTATGGTCTAAAACAAGTGATAAATATTTTTGTGGTCAGAAAGTTTCATTAAGGGTAAAATAAAAAGATTCAAGCTAAATTATTTCTAAATGCAGATTTTTTTTTTTAAGACTAAAAAGGAAAATGCATCACATAAATTGCGACAGAGTGAGTAATTAAGAGGGATTTTTGACTATTTTACTCTTATTTATGTCTTAAAATATAATCTTCCTTCATTTATTTTTTACTCTATTTATGTGTCATTTCCCCATAATTGAGGTATATGTAGTATTCAAAAACAGTTACTACCAGGAGTAAAATGGGGAAAAAATAATGAATTTTGTCTTGAACCTCTAATATAACAAATAATTTCAGACAATTATTCTTAGAAAGTACGACAAATAATTTGAGACAAACTAATAACAAAAAGTGAGAGGGGAGTCGTGATTCAAAGTTTTCATGGGTTCGCTCTTATTCTTTAAAATTAATGGGTTCTTAATTAATAATTTGTACATAATTAACAAAAAAAATTAATCTAAATATATGATTCGGAAAAAAACTAGTAAGTTTGGTCGAACTTCTTGGGGCCATCCAAATCAAATTTTTAGTAGAATAATTTCTCCGGTGAAAGTTATTTTGTAGGAAAAAAAATGTATCTATAAAGACAAAATAAGTGATTTTTACTATAGAAGTTTACTCATTATAAAGAAATTAAGTAAAATACTCAAAATTCTCTCCGCTACAATTCTTGGATGCATCAAGAACAAAGTTGTCATAAGTGACCAATTCAACATTTAAATTACTACTTCACAAACAGATCATCCTAACCCGAGGGAATAGTGTGGAGCCCTAATTGAACCAATTTCATCAATGAAATCAGTGGACCAAAAAGGGATTTTTTTTGAAAAAAAAATAAATTCCAAAGCATAGTAGAGAAACCCCATTTGGTTAAAATTCAAGAATTTGCAGCTTAAAAGGTAACTTTTTTTTTTTCCTTCATTGCTTCATTCTTTACTTATAAATGAGTTAACTGTATGTCTTTCTTTAATAGTATAATGAGATGTTTCTTGATTTATTGAATTTGGAAAGTGAATCTTGGTACTCAAAACTAGCTCCTTTTTTATTTTCTTGCTAATTTTTGTGGGCAAAAGTTTCAAAGTTTGGAACTATTTGCTTTGCTGGGGTTTCTGTTTTGACCCTTTTGCATTTGATGGAATTTTTACCCTTCCCGGACCCCACTTGTGAGTTTAACATTTGTTTCACCCCCAACTTCCACTACATCCTTATAATATAGTTGAAGAAATGCTCACTGAGTGAAGCTCAAGCTCTTGTAATTGACTTGTAATCTGTTGGTCAAAGATAGTCTTAATAGGTTTACGTTTAGCTTGCCATTGAAATTACTTGATGTAATTAAGAAAAAAAATAAGAAATTTATTGACTGAACTTTGCAGTCGAATCCAGATGTAGATATACTTTATAGAAAGCAATCATATAAGTTGAATACCTGGTCAAACCATGATTAAGTGCGAAAAATATATGTACAAACACATTTCCTGCATCTATTGGCTTGGTATAAATCATCGGATACGGATAAGTTTATGTCTTTGACTGCTTATCCATTACTTCTCGATGATCTTAGGTGCTGACAATGTTTAATCTGTTGGAATGCCGAACCCGAAAAAACCTGAACATATGCTTCAACTTCTGCCTATTTGGCTTCATATATAGGCAAAACCTTCACTGCCAAGTCTTGAGAAGAGGGGTCTTGAGTGACCCGTATGTCTGTACGCCTTTTATTGGGTTGTACTCCCACGCGGGTGAACTTGGGAGTGCACTCAAGGTGTTCGACGAAATTCCTGAACCGTGTGTTGTCTCGTCTAACGCGATGCTTGATGCTTGTGGGAAAAACGGGGATATGGGTTTGGGGTTCTTGATGTTTTCTCGCATGCCGTATAGAGATGTTTATTCATGGACTAGTATGATTCATAGATACATGAAGAACGGGTGCTCTGAGGTTGCTGTTAAGTTTTTTGAGAAAATGATGGTACATGAGGATGTCAAGTGTGGTTTATTGAAGCCGAATGAGGCTACTTTTGTTAGTATTCTTTCTTCTTTCACGTTTTTGGATGTCGATGTGGCGTTATATCTGGGGAGGCAAGTGCATGCTTACATGGTAAAGAATAAGGAGTAGTTGAGTGTCTTCATGACGACCGCATTGATCGCGTTTTATGGGAAGATGGGTTGTTTGATTTATGCTTCAAAGGTATTTGATGCAATGGTAATCAAGAAGGTTTGCACTTGGAATGCTATGATTTCTTCCCCAGCTTTTAATGGTAGAGAGAAGCAGGCATTGACGATGTATGGGAAGATGAGAGCAAAGGGGTTGCAAATGAGATTACTTTTGTGGCAACTCTATCAGCTTGTGCATGCGCCAAGTTTGTCGATATGGGTTTTAAATTGTTTGAAACAATGTTACATGAATTTGGACTTGTATATAAGATGGAAAATTATGATTTTGTGGTTGATCTTTTAGGGAGAGCTGGGCTACTACAGGAAGCGTATGACTTTATAAAAAAGACGCCTTTTGAAGCTAATGCCACTGTGTTGGGTGCTTGTAGACTTCATGGTGCTATTGAGTTGGGAAATGAAGTGGCACAACTATTGCTTAAGTCACAACCGAATCATTCTGGGCGATATGTGCAACTCTCAAGCATTTATGCTGGGGTAGAGAGGTGGGACCATGTTGCTGCCTTGAGAAAAGCAATGTTAGATGATGGAATACACAAGGTTCCAGCCTACAGTTTTATTTGCAAAATTGTACGTTAGTCTGATTGGTGATGAAATCTAGCTTGACTCATCAAAATCAGCTAAAAATATATTGCATATGGATTTTTCCACAGAGATTGAAGCACCACTTAAAGAAAGATGCAGTCAAAATGATAGATTTTTGTGAAAATGCATGGTTCCCAAGTCTGTTTGACGAGGTATCTCTTTTTGTTTTCTACTTTCGTAATCTTTTTCTTTGGCCCAAAATTTTGAATTTATGAAGCAGTCTGCTAATCAATTAAACTAAACTGAACAATAGTTGATCAATGGTACCGTTCTGCTTGATTTCTTCCTCAACGAAGTGTCAAATCCATATGGATTTCGGTAACTAGCAATTCTATCACTCAATTGTGTGTCGATGTCTATCTCAATTTGGGCTTTGAACATCACTCGCACTCCCAAATTTTGCACTTATCATTATGCAAGTTGTTGTTTGGAACTGAGATGTAGTTGTTGTCGTATAATAGTGATATCTAGTTTCACCTCTGCTTGTACTTGAACCTTAGTATCCGAGATTGTTTCTCCAACTTTTCAATTGCTATACCACCTCCATTGCGATCGTCGCTATTCAAGTTATTGTATGTTGACCAATATTGATGAATACTTTCTCTATTACAAAGTACACGAGAATTTGGAACTGTTTTAGGAATTTTAACATGCTTTCTACTGTTATTCCAATTTTCTCATGTTTTACTATGATCATGTGCTTATTATCTACCAATTTACTCTCAAGCTCTTCTTTAGGTACTTAAATGACACAAAGCGCTATGAGCAACCCATAATTTGCATAATTTGCGGGACTTACTAGATAGCTTAGCTATTTAATGTAACCAATTGTAGCGTATTCTTGTGTACTTTTAACAGTATCACCTTGATACTGTTTCCTTATATAAAAATGAATGATAAAAAAAAAACATCGTCGGAATGGAATTCTGTAAATGTTTTAGATAGAATGTCAGCTTTAGTGCTGTCTGGATTTATCACCGTGTTGCATATCTCTGTTGCTCTTTTTCTTTCATGTCATCAAGTAATATAACATGAAATTGTATCTTATAACACGCACAAGATTTCCAGGACACAAGGAACAAAAATGAGGAAAATGCGGTGGCGTAAACATGACGATAAATCTGTGTACTATTTTAAATAACCGAGAAATTCTCGAGAGCCAGCCAACACAAGTTTCAAACTCTGTGTATAATGGACCTACCTATTTTCCCTTCTCCATTTAAATATCAGGTGCGCTCTTATCAGTGAACCAAAAGCCTGGGCGTTTGGCAAAGATGGTATCTTTCTAGTTTGTGGTGGCCTCAAATGTCATTATCAACCTCTTTCTAGTATGGACGTTATTGATGAAAAATTGTGATGCTTTATCTTCATAGTTGCGGCATGTAAGTGTTTAATTTTGTGACACCTTTTGCTCCATGTTATAGTCTGGTATCAGGAGAGGCGTGTAATGTTAAATTTATTGATTATAGTAAAGAAGATTCTCCTTCTGAGACCATGAGACCGTGTTGGATACCAGATTTTCTGAGTTTCAATAACCCGAGAAAACGGTGGAGCCCTAATTGAACCAATTCATCAGTGAAATCAGTGGACCAAAAAGGGACCTTTTTTAGTTTAAAAAGCATAGTAGAGAAACCCCATTTGGTTAAAATTCAATAATTTGCAGCTTAAAGGTAATTTTTTTTCCTTCATTGCTTCATTCTTTACTTATAAACCCCCCCCTGATACTACCCTGACGCTCCGACTCAGGAGATATATGTCACCATAATGTATGTCTTTCTTTGATAGTATAATGAGATTTTTTGAAGTATTGAATGTGAAAGTGAAAAGTCTGGAACTTTATGGGGCAAAAGTTTCAAAGTTTGGAACTTTTTGCTTTGCATTTGATGAAATTTTATGGTTTAGGAGTGATTTTAAAATAAGACCTTGCATCTGATTTTTGCTCTAAATCAATCCAAGACTATGTTTTGGACTTGAATTCCTCGACTTGGCCAATGAAATTTATTGTTTTTCCTTGAGTCTAAATATCAAGGGTCTATCGGAAACAACCTCTCTACCCCCACAGAGGTAGGGGTAAGGTCTGCGTACATCCTACCCTCCCCAGATCACACTTTGGGACTATCGGAAAAACCTCTCTACCCCCACAAAGGTAGGGGTAAGGTCTGCGTACATCCTCAAGTCTAAATGATTTAGTGATTAGAGGAGGATGTCCAGGATTCCTCGAGCCGAGGGTCTATCGGAAATAGCCTCTCTACCTCCTAGGTAGGGGTAAGATCTGAGTACACTCTACCCTCCCCAGACCCCACTTCGTGGGATTACATTGGGTATGTTGTTGGGAGGATATTCAGGATGGTATCGTCTAATTGTAGTCCACTAACATTGGAAGTAATTAGACCAGCTAGGGAATTGAATTAAAGGTTTAGGGATTCAAGTTATGTAAACTTTCTGTTTATCAGTCAAATAGGCCTAGGAGATAGTCGTTTGGTTCATATATTTCTGTAAAATTCACACCAAAGAGATATAAATGCATACAACAAGAAGTTGAGTCTGGAGAGAGTAGGATGTACACAGACCTTACCCCTACCTCTGTGGGGGTAGAGAGACTGTTTGCGATAAGAGATAAAGATGCATGAAGAGATATATTACTATTCCATTTGGTCATTGGAAACCTAGCTATGAGTTGATAATATTTAGATGAATCAAGGAGTTTCAAGTCTGAAAGGTGAAAATCTCTTCAGGTAATATCCAATATAACTGTGTGTTTACATTGTTATGGAAGAAGAGAAATTTGGAGTAATAGTTGAAGATATTCTCAAGCTCTCGTAATTGACTTTCAATCTGTTGGTCAGTGATCTAGCATATCAAAGATAGTCTGAACAGTTTAACGTTTAGCTTGCCATTGAAATTACTTGCTGTAATTAAGAAAAAACACGAGAAATTTATTAACTGAACTTTGCAGTTGAATCCAGGCGTACATATGCTTTATAGAAAGCAAACATATAAGTTGAATACCTGGTTAAACCATGATTAAGTGTTGCTCAGCCTCAAACAGCCATACTTTCCCTTCACTTAGCAAAGCCGCCTCATATATAGGGTCTTGAGAAGAGGGGTCTTGGGTGACCCTTATGTGTGCACGTCTTTTATTGGGTTGTACTCGCACGCGGGTGAACTGGGGCGTGCACGCAAGGTGCTTGATGAAATTCTTGAACCGTGCGTTGTATATGGTATAACGCGATGGTTGATGCTTGTGGTGGCCTCAGATGTCATTATCAACCTCTTTCTAGCATGGACATTATTGATGAAAAATTGTGATGCTTTATCTTCATAGTTGCGGCGTGTAAGTGTTTAACTTTGTGACACCTTTTGCTCCATGTTATAGTCTGATATCACGAGAGGCGTGTAATGTTAAATTTATTGATTATAGTAACAGAATATTCTCCTTCTGAGACCATGAGGCCATGTTGGATACTAGATTTTCTGAGTTCCCATAACCCGAGAAAACTGTGGAGCCCTAATTGAACCAATTCAAAGTGAAATCAGTGGACCAAAAAGAGACTTTTTTTTAGTTTAAAAAGCATAGTAGAGAAACCCCATTTGGTTAAAATTCAATAATTTGCAGCTTAAAGGTAACTTTTTTTTTTTTTTCTGTTCATTGCTTCATTCTTTACTTATAAATGAGCTAACTGTATGTCTTTCTTTGATAGTATAATGAGTTTTTTTTGAAGTATTGAATGCGAAAGTGAAAAGTCTGGAACTTTATGGGGCAAAAGTTTCAAAGTTTGAACTTTTTGCTTTGTATTTGATGAAATTTTATGGTTTAGGAGTGATTTTGGAATAAGACCTTGCAACTGCTTTTTTTGCCCTAAATAAATCCAAGAATATGTTTTGCACTTGAGTTCCTCAACTTGGTCAATGAAATTAATGGTTTTTCCTCAAGTCTAAATATCGAGGGTCTATCTAAAACAACCTTTCTATCCCTCCAAAGGTAGGGTCTGCGTACATCTTGCCCTCCCCAGACCACACTTTGGGACTACATTAGGTATGTTGTTGCTGTTTGTCCTCGAGCCTGAATAATTTAGTGATCGGAGGGAGGATATCTAGGACGGTATCGTCCAATTGTAGTCCACATAATTAGACCACCTAGGGAATTGAATGAAAGTTTTAGTGATTCAAGTCATGTAAAATTTCTGTTTATCAGTCAAATAGGCGTAGGAGATAGTCGCTTGGTTCATATATTTCTGTAAAATTCACACCAGAGAGGAGATATTGCGTGGGAGATTATTTCACATAACCCGAGTGAATGGCGAAGACCAAAAAGGGAAGGGATTTTTTTATAAAAAAGAAATTCAAAAGTATATTAGAGAAACCCCATTTGGTTAAAATTCAAGAATTTGCAGCTTAAAGGTAACTTCTTTTTTCCTTCATTGCTTCATTCTTCACTTACAAATGAGCCAACTGTATGTCTTATTTTTTTTGGTTCAAAATTTGGAACTTTTTGCTTTCTTGATGAAATTTTATGGCTTAATATTAGAGAAACCCCATTTAGTTAAAATTCAACAATTTGCAGCTTAAAGATAATTTTTTTTCTTCCTTACAAATGTGCTAACTGTATTTCTTTGTTTGATAGTATAATGAGAATTTTTTTTTTTTTTTTTGTCAATTATTGAATTTTGAAAGTGAAAATGTGAATCTTTTTGCTCAACAGCTCTTTTTGCTTCAAAGTTTGGATCTTTGTGGTAATTTGATGTGTCAGAAACAA
>NC_081351.1:426891-441890 GCF_029784015.1 Lycium ferocissimum | reverse complement strand
AAAACCCCAAAAATTTGCCCCTTCTATCAATGTAATGTTTCGGCGAATGGTTGTCGCTTGACACCCCTCAGGCAAGGGTAGCTCCACCCCTGTCTATAAGGCATGCAAGAAAACATCAAAAAATCCAAATCCTATAATCCCATTTTTCCCACAGGCATCAAGCATCGCATTATACAAGACAATACACGGTTCAGGAATTTCATCGAACATCTTACGTGCACTTCCGAGTTCACCGGCATGCAAATAAAAGATTGTATTTGTTTGATTTGGTTTAAGTGTTTGATAATTTGTTGTAGAAGTTGAAGCTTATGTTCTGGTTTTTTCGGGCTTGGCATTCCAACAGACTAAACATTGTCAGAATTTGCAGTCAAATACATTTTTCACTGTCCAGCGAAACAAAGGAGAACTTCTGAACAACCATGTTTTTCACTATTCGGATGATTGTTTCCGGTGGTTCATTGTTGTATTGTTTTCATTGATACCATGTTTGCTTTCATTGTTCGTAAAATATATTTTATCATGTTATAAACCCGTGTAACTCCGTTGTTATATAACCATGAAAAAGCTCAATATTAGTAACCATGGATTTAGTGGTTTTTGCGTGGTTACTTAAACAAATTTTATTGAACCACAACAAATAATACAATTTATCCAAATATTGTATTCATTAATACAGTAAATACAACACAATACTAAGTCAAAGGTATACATAGTCTTTCTCTTTCTCCTTTTCGTGATTGAAATTTGGTATAAATATTAGATTGATCTTCGCACAAATGATCTAATATTCATGTGAAGATTGATTTTAAAGTTCATGTTATAAGAGCTTGAAGAAGTTATGTTATTGTATGTTTGAATGTTGTTCTTGAGAAGACTATTCTAACTAAAAGAGAACTCTAGAGACAAATCTATACTAAAGGATAAAGCTAAGAAATAAGCATAAACAACATAAGGATAAATATAAAAGACTCCTAACAATGAAGAACGACATCTAGATAATGATGCTCCAATACATGTATTGTCGTGCGAACTTTAGATTAATGGACTGAAATTCAGTTGCACTTCTTGGTTCATGCTAGAAAATTCTTGTTGAGATCAATTTCTCATGAGTCACTTGAAAATTATTTTAAGGAATTTTAGTCGGTGTCTTGCAACATTTCCACATTTTCGAATAAATAGTTAAATAAGTTTTTTTTTTCCTCATTCAGTATTTCACACTACAAAAAAGTAGAAGGTACAAAAAATGATATCTAGATCTTCATGACGATATGCAATGAAACATATAAAACTGAATTGATATCAAGTATATTTGATGTGTATTGCCATCATAGCTTTTCTTTTATTCTTGCTTAGTACTTTATGATATACAAACTAATCTAAAATAGTTTGATTCTAGAAGGAAATTTTATATGTTATATATGCTTAATAAAAAGGTAAGAGCTCCAGTTTTAATTTTTAGTGAATAATGTAACCTTTGCAAAAGCTCCTTGAAATCGTAACGGAAGAAAATCTAGACGATCAAACAAAGTTGTAGAACAAACTGAACTACCTATTACTCTCTCCGTCCTAATTTCCGTGGCACCGTTTTAATTTTAGTTTAAGCGAAAAGAAGACTTTTGAAATTTGTTAAGATAAGCAATGGCCGTATTTTTTGTGGTTGTAAATTATCTCATAAAGTTAAATTGTTTTTAAATATAGAAATGTGACATTGTTTCTGGGACAGACTAAAAAGAAAAGTATGTCACATAAATTGGGACGAGGTAGTATTTGTTTCTCCCGCTTGTAAAGCGCTTAGGCTATATTTGAAAATCCTTTTAAAAAGAGACAAAATAGACAAAGTGGCCAGTGGCCAAAGAAAAGGGCTATATAAGAAAATCAACTGTATATTCAGTCAAATAGTTGCATGGTTTGTCCTTCAAATGGGCTAGTCTTCAATTTTCAGCTTTCAAAATTGAACTTATACCTAGCGGGCATAAGTTCTTTAAAGTTGTGGAACATAACTTATTGGATATTATGATATGAAAATATAAATTTATGTCCCGCAAAAATATTATTTGCCTTAAAGACCAGCACAAAGCATAGACAGAAGTGCAAATGAGCCATATTCAGTTTCACTAAGTTTTAGGGCCTTAGTCCAACCTATAGTGGGTCATTTGCATTTTTAACCCTATTTTGTGCTGGTCTTTAATTTTTATCCTTCAAATAGGCTGGTCTCTAATCTTTGTCCTTCAAAATCGAACTTATGCCTACAGGGCATAAGTTATGCATCATAATAACTACAAGTTCTGAAGGGGCAAAAATTAATGACCAGCCCATTTGAAGGGAAAAAATGTAAGGGAAACTTAAAAAAAACTACCATATTTTGTAATATTCTAACCAATTATAGCTACTTTTTCATAATTACCGTTTGTAGCTTATTTTTGGGTATTTCTGGATGTATTTCGTTGTATTTAAATACATGTATTTTTTTGTATCCTATATTTTTGGGCGAAATTTTATTGGCCTAAAATGGATGGAGTCTGTTAAAAAAATGGCACTGTATTTATCGAAAAATACACTGTATTTACTCAATTTACTACTAACTGTATTTATTTCTGATGTAATACCGTCAAATACACCTGTATGTATATTTTATGAGTCAAACAACACAAATGTATTCAGCCATGATTCAAATACATACGTATTCATCCATGATTCATATAACTCAGCATCTATGATTCATTCAAATACATATGATTCAAATGTGTTTAATTTAAAATACACCTGTATTTAATTCATTCAAATCAAAATACAATCATATACATATAACTAGTTGCAGGAGGCCCATGCTTCAATATATTAAATTAATAATTTTTATTAAATAAGTACAATATACATCATATTTTTTTACCGGATAACTAATTTAATGTAATTGCAAGCTGACCATATCTTATTGTTAAGTTTTTATAATTATTAAAGTTTCTTTGTCATATAATTGAATAATTTTTAAAGAAAAATTTACTTATGAGAAAGAAAGTAAAGCAGGCAAATTAGCAAATACCAAAGGGACACAAGTGATTCGATATCCTATAAACAAACGTGATAAAGTATAATAATTAACAACTTGGCCAAGATCATAGATTGAAAAATATTTTCATATTTTTATGCATCTGTGAGCATGTGATTTTTATTTACAGATAAATATATATTTTCTTTTGATGCTTATTAATTTTCAAACTCATTATTTTATCGGTCGAGGATTTATGCTAGTGAAGTGTGATTCTTAACCTTAGTTTCGACGAAATTCAAGAAATAACCTATATTCATTAAAATGGCCTCAAAAATTACTTCAAATCTTTATATACACTTTATGCCAAAAAAAAATTAAGTTTAATTAATCAAACAAGAGATTATAAAAACAATCAATCTTGCTTGTAATGTTTTCAAAAATATGTTGCACCATCCAATAATTTTTATTTTTTATATTTATAATACATCATAGATGTTTCAAAGATGACATATAAATTATCCCTAAAAATTTCTGTTCAGTTCAAAAATAATAAGTTAGAAAAAAGAACTAATTATATGAGAATCATACTTGATTCAAAATAAATAATATATAACCTCGTACAATCACCTAATCCAGGACGGTTTTAACCTCTTCTCCTTTTTCCTCTTCTTTATCCCCCAATATAATAAAAGAATTTTAAAAAAATAAATTAAAGGTTCTTGTTTTTTTAATTTCTTTCAAAAGATACTAATTTATTAATTCTTCAAAATATATTATACACTCTAGGTTAGTCTACTAAAAGTCATTGCACTGACCTTTTTCAGAGGAAAAACAAGATTTAATACAAATTTTATGAAAAGAAAGAATTTATCGGTTTTATAAAAAAGAACTCGTGCACGCAAGGGAATTAGAGATCAAACCAAATAAAAATTGGGATATATGTTTTTTTTTAAAGAAATAACACTTATCAATGAAAAATATACTAAGTGATTTAAAATATTATGTACTATATTTAAAATATTATGTACTATATAATTCTAGAACGGATCTAAGCACATATGAGCTCAATAAAGAAGAAATTTTTTGGAGGTTTAAAAAAATAGAGAGAAAAGATATGGAGAGGAACTTAGAAGGTGAGACATATTAAAATGTAAAGTGAAGACCTAATAAATGCTTCATGATTAAAAAAAATGGCTCCAAACTTCTCTAAATTTTACCAAAATGTAAGAGGAAAACATAATCTAAAAGGTACTCCCTCCGGTCTATATTAACGGTGTTTTTAGCTTGGACAAACCTCTTAAAAAATTCACTCACCCCTAATAAGTAAGAGATATTTTAGTGTACTAATTAAATAGTCCATAGTTAATATGACTTTTTTGATTATGTAAAACTCACTTATTGAAATAAGAGAAAATTTAAAAGAAACAAAAAAAGAACTAACTTTTGATTAAGTAAAATGTTATTTATTTTGGACTAAATATAAAAATTTAAAAACACCATATAATATTACCGGCGAGATAAATCTAATAAAGGGCTGAAGAAATTCTTAAACAGTTAGTACAAATGTACAATACACACCAATTATAATAGTCCACACAATAGTATTAGAAAATTAATGCTGGCCTAAGCCAATTGCATCAGCTGCCACGTGCAAATCATCAACCAATTGAAATGATTCACAGTGTTCCCATTCAGTCCCTGTGAGGATGACGAAAAGAGCATATCGGCTCTTATATTAAGTAGTAATAAATACATATGTATTCAACCATTATTGGAATATACATGTATTTTAATTCACAAAAACAACTAATTCATATACAATTGTATTTACATTCATTCAAAGAAAAATACAATCATATCTACATATTTTTGATGTATTAGACTGTATTCAGAATTTCCAGCAGCAGTAGTGGAGGAAGAAGCCATGGATTTGATTGAAACAGTAGTGGAGAAAGAAGCCATGGATTTCCGACATCTCCATTAGATCCAGATCCGGTAACGCCTCCAATCTTCCTCTTCCATTAGTTTCGCTGTCAGTAATGGAGATGAGAAGTTTCCAGCCAGATATGATGTGTGGAGATGATCTCTCTCTCTCTCTCTCTATATATATATATATATATATATATATATATATAGAGAGAGAGAGAGAGAGAGAGAGAGAGATTTGTTTAGTTGGGATACGATAGAGCTCCGCTGTAGAAGATGACCGGCGGTGACGGAACCAGATCTGGCCGAGGGAGAGAGAAAGAGAGAGGTGAGGGAAACGAGAGAAATGAGGGAGAAATACAAGCCATAAATCTAATGTATTTTGATATAGTTATAAATGATAATTTACAAAATCACTGTAGCTATTAAATATAAATAAATTAAAAGGTAATTATTATCAATAATTACCTCTGAAAGGTAGCTATGTCAAGTAATTATTCCAAAAATTAAAGACCAGCCCATTTGAAGGCCAAATAGTCCAATTTCTTCAAATGATCCTCCAAAATATGGGCCTCTAAGCCCAGTATTATCTCTTTTAAAATCAAAATCAAAATCAACATATATTAACGGCATGTTTGGCAAAAAGAGGTTTTATGATTCTCTCTATTTCCCTTGAAGAGCAAGTTTTCTATTTTTCTTCTCTTTCAGATTTCATCAAATCGCAGAAAAAATGGATGTAATAAAATCACAACAAATATCTTCAAAACCAATTGAAAAGGTGATAGTACATCCACTTGTACTTTTAAGCATCATAGACCACTACAACAGAGTTACAAGAGACAAAAGGAAACATGTTGTTGTTAACTAAAGATTTATAGAGTATACCAAAATGTCTTTTAATCTTGTGTACTGAAACATGCGTGGAAAGTTGGAATTAAAAGATCTTTTAGAATAGGAAGAAACATTATTTTTTTAAATGGGCTAAAAAGAAAAGCAAGACAAACAAATTAAAATGGAGGAAGTATTATTTGATTACCTATTATAAAGAGCTTAGGCTATATTTGAAAAGCTTTATAAAATACGAATTGAAAATAGAAAGAATGGCCGCAGAAAAAGGCTATTTGAGAAAACCAGCCCACATATTAACTTTCCACTATATTTTAGGACCTTAAGTCCAACCTACTCCAAACAATGGGCCTAAGACCGTAACATACCAAATTAATTTAGTATGATAATGATATAGTATTTGTAAAAAATGGAAAATTAAAATCACTTAACAGGATTTTTCAATACCGCACAATGGCCACCCCTGACTATATTGGAAAGTTCTTTAAAACAGGGACCAAAAAAAAGTGGCCTCAGAAAAGGCAATTTAAGAAAATCAAACACATATATTCAGTTCCACTATATTTTAGGGCCTTAAGTCCAACCTACTCCAAACAATGGGCCTTTAAAGCCCATTTACCATCTCTTTCAAAATCCAAATCAACATGTATTAACAGCGTTTTTGGCTAAAAAGAGGTTTTACGATTCTCTCTATTTCCCTTGAAGAACGAGTTTTCTATTTTTCTTCACTTTCAGATTTCATCAAATCGCAGAAAAAATGGATGTAATAAAATCACAACAAATATCTTCAAAACCAATTGAAAAGGTGATAGTACATCCACTTGTACTTTTAAGCATCATAGACCACTACAACAGAGTTACAAGAGACAAAAAACATGTTGTTGTTAACTAAAGATTTATAGAGTATACCAAAATGTCTTTTAATCTTGTGTACTGAAACATGCTTGAAAAGTTGGAATTAAAAGATCTTTTAGAACAGGAAGAAACATTATTTTTTTAAATGGGCTAAAAAGAAAAGCGAAAGCAAAAAAATTAAAATGGAGGAAGTATTATTTGATTACCTATTATAAAGAGCTTAGGCTATATTTGAAAAGCTTTATAAAATACGGATTGAAAATAGAAAGAATGGCTGCAGAAAAAGGCTATTTGAGAAAACCAGCCCACATATTAACTTCTCTCTTCTTCTACTATATTTTAGGACCTTAAGTCCAACCTACTCCAAACAATGGCGGTTTTAACATACCGAATCATACCGAATTAATTTAATATGATAATAATATAGTATTTTTTAAAAACCAAAAATTAAAATTAATGAAAAGTTCTTTAAACAGGAACCAAAAATAAGTGGCCTCAGACAAGCCGATGTAAGAAAACCAAACACATATATTCACTTTCCACTAAGTTTTTGGGCCTTAAGTCCAACCTACTCCAAACAATGGGCCTCTAAAGCCCATTTATCATCTGTTTCAAAATCAAAATCAACATACATTAACGGCGTGTTTGGTTAAAAAGAGATTTTACTGCTCTCTATTTCCCTTGGAGAACAAGTTTTTTCCCTTTCTTCTTTGTATTTCAGATTTCGAACAATGGATGTAATAAAATCACAACAAATATCTTCAAAACCAATTAAAAAAGTGATAGTACATCCACTTGTACTATTGAGTATCGTAGATCATTACAATAGAGATTATCGAGAGATGGAAGAAAAAGTGTGGTTGGGGTTTAGAAATTATTCCTACTCTAATACACTTATTTAGTACTATTTAGAAATTATGCAATGCATGTTATATAATAAAAAAAGGTTAATAAAAATAATCCAACATAATTAATCTCAGCATTATTAATATATTCTATTTAGTAATATTTAGAAAGTATGCATTGAATGTTATTTAATATAACAACCAAACGGTCATAAAAAATAATCCAATATAACTAATATCAATATTATTAATCTCAGCATTATTATTACACCCTATTCAGAACTGTTTTTTATGTTCCCTACCAAAATAGAAAGAATGGCCACAGAAAAAGGCTATTTAAGAAAACCAGCCACATATATTCAGTTCCTTTATGTTTTAGAGCCTTAAAGTCCAACCTACTCCAAACAATGGGCCTTTAAGCCCATTTATTATCTCTTTCAAAATCAAAATCAAAAGAAACATATTTAACGATGTGTTTGGAAAAAAGAGGTTTCACTACTCTCTATTTGATGTAATTTAACTGAGCACAGAGTTTAAGAAATGAAAGATTTTTGAATCTTTGGTCTAAAACAAGAGAAAATTACGGCCCAATACTGTCTGGGCATCTAGTTCACTGAATTTGGCCCAACTCTCTTATGTTTACCAATTTTAGCGCACTTCAAATATATTTTGAAATATTTCTTTCAGCCCTTATTCACTTTAATTCACGTTTCCCTCTTCAACCCCCTTTTCTCCTTCTCCCCTCACTCTACTAGTTGCACAATACGGATCCACAATTGGAGAGGATATATCATATATCTTAGAATTTAGTATGTCTCCTCCTGTTTTCACTCACTACTTCTCTTTTATAAGAACTCGAGTTAATTTTTTTTATATTTCTAAAAAAAACTTTGTAACATTTTACTTTCTTTGAGTTATTCAAAAAAAACAAAAAATTGTATGATGGACAATGTTGATTGTTCAATGAGTTGGAGAGGAATCAAGTAGACGTGTTGCTGTGAAAAAATAGGCATAAAGTTACGTAAATTTGGCATGGAATTAAAGCTTTATTTGCCTTTCAACAGCGACATCGACATTGGTAGAAATGGAGAATTGATTGGCTTTCTTATGAGCCCGTTACTCCATTTTGAAAAAGTTACTTTTATGTTGTTCTTGTGGCTTTATTATTTCCACCGTCTTCCCTCAAAATCTAATCTACTGCAAGTCAAGTCCCAAATTGGAATTCTTTTTAGGATTCGATGTGTCACTATCATGGCGGGGTTCTATAAAATATACTTTTCAATTGTGGAAATTCATACTAACCAGACGAGTGTTTCTTTTAAAGTTTACCAAAATTTGATGATTATACACTGTTTTACAATATGAATACATTATTTATAGCTAGCAGACACATCACATATACATATGAATAATAGTGTATAAGGGTAAATGTCACCTTCAGGTGATGTATAGTCATTGTATAAACAATATATATTCAATGTATATATATGTATAATGATACATATAATGTGTTCAATAGTGTGAAATTAAACATAAAAATAATAAAAAAATACATGTCGAATATGTGTGTACAGCCTTTGAAAATGTAAACGTAAGAAGGCGACAAACGTTAAAAGGTAAGGTTAGAAGAGACAACACTTCTTTTTCAAAGAATTTGGCTATTTCAAAAAGTGCAAACATTTTTGGGCTATATGCTAATAAACATTTTGTTTGAAACGTACATCTTCGTAAGAACCGCCTAAAACAAGTTAAAGAAATTTGTGGGCTATAAAACATCTTGTTAAGCATAAAAGGTAAAATTTAAAGTTAAATTATTTTCAAATGAGGAAATAGTATCCTTCTTTTTTGAACTGACTAAAAAGAAAAATGTGTCGTATAAATTGGGACAAAGAAAGTATGTACCTTAAGGACCAGGACAAAGAGCCCGTTTGGATTGGCTTATAAGTTCTTTCGAAAATCGAACTTTTTGAGTGTTTGGCTAGGCGGCTTAAAAGCCATTTTGTCTTAAAATAAGCCCCAAAAAAATAATTGGGCTTTGTTTGCTTAGCTTATCTAAAGCGACTTATAAGTTACTTTTTTTTAAGCCCATCAAAACGACTCGAAAATAGGGGAAGAAGTGCAAATGACCCATATTCAGTTCCACTAAGTTTAAGGGCCTTAGTCTAAAAAATGGGCCTCAAGTCCAGCCCATTTATTATCTCTTTCAAAATCAAAATCAAAACATATATTAATGCCGTGTATGGCTAAAAAGTGGTTTTCACTTAGAGAACAAGTTTTCTATTTGTAACGACCCGTTTTGTCGTTACCGTGATTCTTCTGTTTTTGCCCTCGTTGACTCGTTCTCGAGTCTCATTAGAACTATTTTCACCCGAGGAAATAGTTGGCATGACTTCCTAGGTATCGTTGTGGGGTTTGGAATGTTTTCTAGAAAAATTGGGCTTTAAGCAAAAATGAATTAACTCAAAGTTGACTTTTGAGTAAATGGACCCTTTTTAAAAAAATTTGATTCCGAGAGATCCGGGTGGTCGTTTAGAACTTGTGTGCATATTCGTTTCGGTTCCCAATGCACTCGGGTGCATTTTGGAACCTCGGATTGGAAAGTTAGTTTTGAGGTATCGGGGTTTGACTTGGTCGATGAGACCTCTGATGGGAATTCTGAGGCCACGAACGCGTTCGTAGAGCATTTTTTGTATATCTGCATATTTGGTTTGTGTCCGGGAGGTTCCGGGATGGTTCTGGGTGTCGATTTCAAGTTTGGAAGACACTAGAATTTTCTGGTATCTGGTGACCGCTATAGCGGTAGGGAGACCCCCATAATCGTACCGCTATAGCTGTAGGGAAACTGCTATATCGGTGGGGTGACTGCTATAGTGGTAAGGTGACAGCTATAGTGGCCGACAGGCAGTTTTCTCGTTTAAAAGCTTTATAAAACCTTAGACATTTTCCATAACTTCTATTATATTTTCTTACCACCTTGGAGGTGACTTGAGGGGTTTATGGTCAGAATTTAACGAAGTAAGTTCCCTAACCCTAATCTCTTCTATTTTCTCTCCTAAGTAAGAATCCATGCTAGAAATTCCTAGAATCAAAGAGGGTTTTTATGGGTTTTCTTCCTAATGGGTTCTTGGCTTTGAAATCTTGTATTATTGGTTGGGTTAGCTTAAATTAAACGAATTTGATGATTATAAACTATATAAACATGTTTCTTCCATTTTTAGAGGTAAAATTGTGGGATTAAAGTTAGGGTTCTTAGACCCAAATTTGGGAGTTTTCTTAATAATGATGATTTGAGAATTAATTGAGTATTACTATGATTAAGGTAATGGGTATTGACCTTTTAGTATTGAATTTAATATTTTGGTCATAAAATTTTCGTTTTGCCCTTGGGACTCGTTTTTCCTAAATTAAGGGTTGGAATTTGACCCGAAAAGAAAGTAGCCAATATGGTTATCATTATTCATGGTTTCTTACATAGAATTCATATGTGATAGAGTTTGATTATTTGGAGACGCTTGAAAGACAAGGCAGCGCGTGTGGGTTTGTGGCACCTGTTTCGAACGCTAGGTTATGGCTTTCCTTCCTTAGACTGCGGTTAGTTTCCCATATTTTGTATTAGACGGAACGGAGAATGCATGTGTAGGAAATCGGAGATTTGGGATGGAATCCTAGGATGGTATTGTTGTCTGACTTGTTTGTTTGGGCTTGTGGCCCGTAGTTTCCTTACGTTGTTTGATGTGGTTTTTCTTGAATATTGGTGGATTTATGTGACTTGGAGTAGCGAACAAAACTTCTTTTTGTGCCTAATGATGGAAATTTCCCGTAATATGTGATTACTTGTGTTATGCCATTTATAGTGAATCTAGTGGATAAATGGGAGGATAAAATGTACCAACGATTGTGATTGAATCCTAAACGAGTTGTGACGAAGGATTTTGAGTAGTGAGATTCGTATTCTGGTAATAATAATGGTGATTTAAGGAAGTGGTAATAATGTATATCAATTAGTTGACCTGTTGTGTGTTGGGACTAGCCACCCGGTTGTGTTGTGTTTGACTATTCTATTGTGTTGACTTGATACCATGAGTTATTGATAGAGATTAGGTTTTGTTATCCATCTTGGTTCGGATATGTTGTTGGCATACCCACTGTTGGTATTGTGATATAGATACATTGTCGGCATACCCACTGTTGGTATTTCGATTAAATACATAGTTCGCATACCCACTGTTGGTATTGTGATATTGGTATATTGTTAGCATACCCACTGTATATTATGATATGATACGTTGTTGGCGTACCCATTGTTGGTACTTGTGATACCGAACTTGATTGTTGATGATTGATATACGCACTGCACACATTCTCACACATTCACGTATGCGGTCGTGGCCGATACCGGTGATGATCCGATCTGTTAATTTTACGAAACTGGTATTTTGACAAACTCTTTTACTTGAGTGATTGTGAATAGGCTGATGTCCGAGGTTCAATTCCGGAATCGTTGATTATGTGAGACTGATATTTGACAGACTCTTTTACTTGAGTGATTGTCAGATGGCCGATGTCCGATGATCTATTTTGGCATCGTTGTTGCATGGTCGATTCCGATGATATCCCGAAATCATTGTTAGTGCATGGACTCCGCGGGTCCCCCAGGGTGGTGCCAGTGAGACTCCCCGCGTGGAAGCGATTAGCTGGGTCCCGATGTACGTTGGGCAAAGATCCGGAACGGTTGACACTTAGACTTCGCGAGTCATACTGGGTTGTGCTACTGAGACATCGATATTTCCGTCCGGAGTACATGTATACACCTTATTTGCATGGCATTGCATCGCATTCATACATCTTACATTGCATTGATACATCTTGCATTGCACTGCATTATGGCTTGTTTGAGATGTTGGTGTTGTACTTGTGGTGTTGGATTCAGACTTGGCATATTTGGAAACTAGATGCTTTATTCAGGCAATGACGTGTACTTGTATCCGGATTTATTGATTGAACTTGTTAAAGTATCCCATAGACCGTTTGTAAGATTAGTTATATGTTTAGTCTCTATGTGATGTAGAATAACGTGTGTCTTAAGGATGAGTTGACTACTAGACTAAAATGAACGACTTGGTGATATGTGAGTTGCGATGGCCCCGTGAGAGATTGGCCGGTGATTATTAAGTGAAGTTAATGATTAAAAGGTATTGATGTACAGTGTGTGGTAGATAGACGTATGACTTGATTGGGTCGTTATCGTGTTTATCTGTGAATTCTTTTACTGATATGTGTTACTAACAATTGTCAGCCATGATACTTACTCAGTACGCGTGGATTGTATTGATATTGCACTTATTTTGAGTGTGAGCAGATCGTTTCGGTGGTTGATTGTGATATAAGTCGAAATGTGCGGTGCCTATTTGGAAGGCCTCCTCCCACTTCATTCCGGGATAGAGGTTGAGTCTTAGAATGTGGTGGTAATATGAAATTATTAGTCGCTCTTGTATTAGTCTAGACCACGTCATGGGAAATTGTATCGAGTCTCGAATCATGTATTGTTCTAATCACATTGATTATTTATTGAATATATTATGGAGTTCTGCTGTATTTCTAAATATGTAATGCTTCAAACGATTTATTGTTTAATTGATGTGTTATAGAAATGAGAGAGTTCGCCTACCGAGGTGGGAAAGGTAGGTGCCCGCACGGTCCTAAAATGGGTCTTGACACTATTTCACTTTCAGATTTCATCAAATCGCTCAACAAAAATGGATGTAATAAAATCACAACAAATATCTTCAAAACCAATCGAAAAAGTGATAGTACATCCACTTGTACTTTTAAGTATTGTAGATCATTACAATAGAGTTGCGAGAGTACAAGAAAACGTGTGGTTGGGGTTTAGAAATTATTCCTACTCTAATACACTTATATAATAGTGTATAAGGGTAAATGTCACTTTCAGGTGATGTATAGTCATTGTATAAACAATATATATTCAATGTATGTATATATGTATAATAATACATATAATGTGTTCAATAGTGTGAAATTAAACATAAAAATAATAAAAAATACATGTGGAATATGTGTGTACAACCTTTGAAAATGTAAACGTGAAATTGACAAACGTTAAAAGGTAAGGTTAAAAGTGACAACACTTCTTTTCAGCAATTTGGCTATTTCAAGTGCAAACATTTTTGGGCTATGCTAACGGTAAACTATTTGTTTGAACCGTACATCTTCGTAAGAACCCCCTAAAACAAGTTAAAGAAATTTGTGTGGTTATAAATCATCTCGTTAAACATAAAAGGTAAAATTTATAGTTAAATTATTTTTAAATAAGAAAATAATATCATTCCTTTTTGAACTGAGTAAAAAGAAAAATGTATCGTGTAAATTGGGACAGAGAAAGTACGTACCTTAAGGACCAGGACAAAATAGGGGAAGAAGCGCAAATCACCCATGTTCAGTTGGGCAATTCGCGTGACCGTGCCATCGTTTGGATGGTCTTTAAATTTTGCCCTCATATTTGAAATCTTTAAATTTTGCTTCGGGTTAAAACTCATAGTTCCAGGGTTTGAACCACAGTCAAAAATTTAAAAAATTACAAGACAAAATTTAAATTTCCTTTTGCCCGGGAAAATACTTGTGAAGGGTTTCCAAAATTATCGGGACCGCTACTTGCCCTTTTGGCAGCTTGGCATAAGTATCCGGTCGTATAACACATAATTTCGCAAGTTTATCTTGGTCGCTAAAAGTTTGCCCGTTAAAAGTATGCCCCCGGGATAAATTTGTGAAGGAATTACAGTTATCGCTGCCCCCTCTTTTGCTTATGTGGTTCCAGCATAAGTATTGGTCCGGCGTAACTTTTATTCCTAAGTTATCGGGTCCGTATGGGTTCCTTAAAGTATGCCCGGCTAACTGCGAAGGAATTATCGAAAGTTATCGGGGCGGGATACTTTTCCAAGTTTCCAGAAAGCATGAGTATCGATCGGCATTTTGTAATTAACCTAACAAAGTATGCTTGGTCCAAGCATACACGCGCGACCCAAAACCTTATCTTCAATTTTTTATTTTATTTTGACCAGGTTCGAACTCGTAGCTAATGATTTTGCTTGTTTTCCAGCTTGAGTTGCGAAGGGCAAAAATTAAAGGCCGCGAATATGTAGGCGTAATTTAAGGCAATAAATATAGTGAAAATTTAAAAGCATTCACCCTTAAAGATGGCACTCATGCAAAAATGTGTTCAGTTTCAGTTAAATTTAAGGGCCTTAGTCTAAAAAATGGGCCTCTAAGCCCATTTATTATCTCTTTCAAAATCAAAATCAAAATCAACATATATTAACGGCGTGTTTGGCTAAAAGGAGGTTTTCACTTGGAGAACAAGTTTTCTGTTTTCACTCTCAGATTTCATCAAATCGCTCAACGAAAATGGATGTAATAAAATCACAACAAATATCTTCAAAACCAATCGAAAAAGTGGTAGTACATCCACTTGTATTATTGAGTATTGTAGATCATTACAATAGAGTTGCAAGAGATACAAG
>NC_081351.1:421585-426791 GCF_029784015.1 Lycium ferocissimum | reverse complement strand
GAATCCGATTTTTGCTTCCTCTTTGGTAGCTTAGCTCGTTTTCCAAATGTTGAGTCCGCATTTAGTCTTTTGAAAATTTTGATTTTAATGTAGTCATCCTGGTGGCTTTTTGCCGTTTTGTTGACATTGAAGTCATCTTCGACGGTATGTCCATTTTTTTTAAATGTTTGTCCATCTTCTTTCTTTTCCCCCCAAAGTGTGTTTTTTCATGTTTTTTTTAAAAAAATGATCTACTCTAGATAATAATCACGATACTTTGACCCTCCCCTTTTCGTCTTTTTTAGATATTTTCATTGTTCAATGATAACTTGTTGGGATCGGTCGGCTATACCGCATTTTTGGAACCTACACCCCCTCCGATTGTGTTTAAAGAAAGATGTACAAATGAAAATCATATTTTCAAGTGGGGGGCTTTTTGCTTCTTATGACCCCCGCCACCCGAAAATTTGGACCCCATCATTTTAAATATTGGGGTGATCCAAATGGGTTTTTCCCGTCGCTACCCTCATATGAAGCTTGCGGTGCCCCGTTCGGCTACTCACTTATAGTCAAAAATACCCAAATGTACAGACATGGAGTGCTATCATATTTTTTGGATGACTACTAACCTCGTGTCCGAATTAAAATTTAGTCGAATTTTCGTTAACTCTCATTTTCGGGGACCCTTTTTCTCGCTACCACTATTTTTGGAACCATGATTACGGTAACTTGAAATAACGGGGCGCAAATCTTGAGTAGGAATCACATTGTATTTCAACGATTATGGACATCAACCTCGGAATTATGCCCCTTTTTTTTGCCATATTTTAAATGGCGACCGCCCCCGGCACGTAGTCGTTTAACCCAATCTCATTTTGGGGGGAAAGCCCCCGGTGGAAAGGGCGATACCTTCCTTTTCCGGGGAAAATCCCGCCGTCGCGGGGTCCATTTTCCCAAAAAGGACTTGAATCGATTGTGTAGGGCATTTCGATACTTATATCAACGCGTCTTTTTAAATTTTTTAGATTTTTATGACGTCTAATCAATCAATGTATCAAGGCAAGCCATGAGACGTCTGGGCCGGGTCTAATCCCTTTGCCCTTCTTTTTAATGGAGCCCGGGTTTTATCATGATTATATCTTTGTATTTTTAAAAAAAATTCTTTTGAAAAAAAAAAAATTCTTCGTGTTTTTAAAATGAACAAACTTATGGGCGTAAAGCAAAATTTACTTGGGGAGGGCTTTTTTAAACCCTTTTGTATCTCTTTTCCCTATTGTTGGCCCGTTTTTTTTCGCATTGGAAAACCCGTTAATTTAAAGTTAGACAAAATTTTTTGGGATACAAAGTCGGGATTTTTGACCTTTGTTTTTTTTTTTAAGACATGTTGTGCAGAATTGATTGGATGGAACAATTGGGAAAAATTTTGGGACCAAAAATAAAATTGGAAGTTGAAAAATCATCCTTTTTTCCTAGTTGGCCATGTGAGGGGTTTAGGCCCCCCCTTTTTTTTTGTGTCAACTTTTGAGTGGAACAACACTTGGGGGCCCCAAAAGCAAGTGGAGATATTTAGTATGGTTTAAAAAGATGACTTTCAAGTCTCTTTCTTCACCTGAAAAAAAAAGACCAAGAAGTTGGAGAAAAAACCCCCATCGCGCCCCCCCCAAAAAAATACCTCCCCCAAAAACCCTTAAAAATTGATTTCTTGGTTTTAAACCCTATTATTTTGAGGTCCCTAAGTAGAGTGGAAGATCGTTGGAGCGATAAACTTTTAAATTTTTTCATTTTTTGGAAAACCCCCCGGCCTATTGGAAGTTGAAGAAAAAAAGGTAAATTTGATCGTTTTTTGTTATGAAGGTTATATTCATTTGTAGTATGTTAATATGGTTGAAAATCATGAAATAAAGTATGTTGAAGTTGAGTCCATATGTATGGGGGTTGGGCGTGTGGGGGGTGTGTGTGTTGTGTGATATTGAAACTATGAATTAATGCCTAATTAGTATATTATGACCATTGTAAGGTGAAGAACATTGAGAATCATCCATGGGTGTATGTTAGTGTCTGGAAAATGGGCCCCTTATGTGCCAAGAATTGAATTAGTATGCTTATTGTTTTAGTCGTCGTGAAAATTCTATTTTGGGAAATGAAAGGTTATTGACTCAAATTGAGTTGTAAATGTTGCGGATGATTTGGGGGCTTTGAATTTAATGTAATTGGTATATGGATGAGATAGCATTGTTAAAATAAATTGTGGATACAAATCATGACGGAAAAGGGAATGGGTAAAAAGGGGGCTCTCTTTTGGGGCTTTTTGGGCCTAATTTGGAACAATTTGGGGTTGTCGGAAATGTTGTATGAATTGCTTAGAATGTCCTTAAATATTGTTGGTAGGGGTTTGGGTTAGTATGTGAATGTATAAGCGTCATTTTGGCTTAAAGGTGTCGTCGAATTGAATTTACGTAAGTTGTTGAATAATGGAAAAAGAAAGCTATTTTATTGTATTGTTTTCCGGATTGGTTGTTGATGTTGCTATTGGTTATTTTGTTGTTGTTGTTTGATATGGCGAGTTAAATTTCGGGGGGGCATTTATGGGGAAATCCCAAATTTTCAGAATTAAGGCAAATTTGGAATCAAATGCCCAAAAAGTCTTTACAAATTTTGGCATTTTATGGTTGTTTATAGATGGGGCAGCCCGAATCATAGGTTGGGTTAGCGGTTTGGATCGTTTTGGGAGCGTTTGAGGTATGTAAAGTAACCTTTCTTTTTGGCTGCCTTAGCTAAAGAAAGGCAGATACGACCTCTAAGAAACTCTATTCTCGAAATCCGAGCTTGTCTATGATTCGCATGTGTTTTTGGTATTCTTGTGCTCATATGCCATAACATTGATCCTTATACCCTTTGGAATTCATAGTTTAAAAGTTTTCTTGAAACGATTTTTGGTTTTAAAGCTTATTCTTTAGCGTTTCCCAAAAAGTTCAAACGCTATAATTTTCCCAAAAAGTCGGATTGCTTTGAAATTTTTGTAGGAGTTTGTATGATGTAGGAGATATGTTTTTCATAGCGGGCCCCCCTCGGGTCTACACCCGTCCGTGGGTCCCCGATACCCTTTTTTGTAATTTAGACAATTTTTTAAGAAAAAGTTTAATATTTTTCCGATTTCAAATATGACTATTTTAACTACTTTATTGAGTTTGATAATAAAGTTTGACACATAAGGAAATTTGAAGGTTGTACTTTTATGTACTAATTGAAAATCGAAACTTGTTTCGCCTTTTGATGTTAGTAAAATTTTGGTCCCGGATTTTTTAAAGGTAGCTTAATTATTTATTTGTCTAGCTTGATTTTGATACGGGATTATGATTTCGAAGTTTGGCGATATGCTTTCGAGGGACATTCAAAAATTTTAATTGACTATTTCCCTTTGGGGTTTGGGAAAAAGAAGCTTTGGGTTTTTCTATTTGGGGTTTTTAATAATGATTTGTATTCGTTATATGATATTGCCGCGGGGATTGGGCCCCATGTTTGTTATGTTATGTTATTTTGTTATTTTCGTGATATAGGGCGGGGATTTGGGCGGATTCCCTTTATTTTGGGGTATTTCGCGGTATTTTCCCCATATTCCCTTTTTGGGAGGGGGGATGTTATGTGATGTGATAGTGCCCGGATTTTATTGCGGATGTGGTGTGACAACGAGTTCATCATGTTCGTTTTCTTTAGAAAAAAATTATTAATAAGTAAACGTTTTGGTATTTTGGATATGTCTTCTTTCGTATTTCCCGATTGGGCTCGGTTTTACATATTGTATATTTCTACTTTGCTACTCGGACTATTCCTCGACCCCTTTCGTCGGGGTGCTTTATCCGACCCGATTTTGGTGATCCGCCGCCTAGGATTTTACCGGTCTTGGATGTGTTTGACATAATTTGAGATAGCGTTGGAAAGGTGTTTGGGGGCCCCGGGTAGGGGCTATCCCTACGGTTGGGGCGTGATTTTTCCCTTCTCCTTCACTTGGCTTTTTGGCGTTACCGTTTTAAACATTCTAACAAACGAGTTAGTGTAAAATATCCATCGTTTGTTCCCGCATCCACAAAAAAATTTTGGTTCCCTTGGGAACCGCTCCCCGCCTGGACTTCTTGTTCACATTTTGGAGGAAAAATGCTCATTTTTTTTAAAATCTTTTATTTTTTTTAGCGAAGGAAAAAATTTTAGGGAGATGATTTTTTGGGGAAAATATGTATTTTGGTATATTATATATGTTTGAAAATAATATTTTACCCAACCCAATGTCTGACATTTGGGTTCTCAAAAAAAGGTCTCTCGTCCTTTTTCTCTTTCTTGATCTCGACTTGTGAAATTTTCAAATCCCTTTTTAAAAATTTTTCCCCCTTTATACATCTTTATACCCACAATTTTATTAAGGAATTTTTTGACTTTTCAAAAAATTCGCGTGTAAGTGTGTCTTGTCAATCCTTATTTCAGTGCTTGAGGAATTTTGAGATCCTTCTAAAATTACCAAATGTAGAAGTTTTTCTCGTTCCTTAGGCGAAAATTTAAAAAATTTTTTATCCCCTCAAAATTTTCCTTTTAATTTTTTTTGGGGTTATCTTATCTTTTCTCGCTAAAACATTTGGGTTTTCTAAGGTTTATTGGGAAAATTTTTTTGGAATACAGCTCGGAGAGCGCCCACGTATCCCTTTGGGGTCGGGGCAAAACGTAGTTCGGGGTTAAAAATATTAGAATTTTTTTTTTTGAGCCGAAAAAAAAACCTATTCTAAAAAGGGGAAACGAGTCATAACGTATTCAAAATACATAATTTTGGATTTTCAGTTTAAAGCGACCGAGCTTAAAAAAAACACTACGTATCCCCATAAGTATAGGGAATCGGGTCCTTTCATAGTTCGTACATATTTTATTTTTTTTTTTTTTTTTTTTTCAAAAATGCAAAGTTACAACAAAGGAAAAGTAATTAAAGCAACATAAACTATAAAAACTCAATTTCGGGTGCTTTTCCACACGTAGTATCTCTTGATGGCTCTAAATTTTTGCCGGCCCCTCCCCCTCTTCCCCGTACCATCCTCCGGGAGTACTTTTGAATAAGGGCCTTTTTCCATTTGGTGAAACATTCCCCGTATTTTTGGTTTGAAAATATTCTTTGAGCCCAATTGAAAAAACACCGTTCTCCGTTTGTTAAAACTCGCGTTCTTTGTTGGTATAGTTGACCATGGCAAAC
>NC_081351.1:415295-421485 GCF_029784015.1 Lycium ferocissimum | reverse complement strand
TTTTTAAAAAACAAATTCCGGGCCCCTTTCAACCCTAAAATGACTATCAGCGTCTATGTATCCTTGATGTATTGGACCAACGTGTGCTCTGCAGAAAAAAATATCGGGTTCTATATAAAATATTGACGTTTGAGTCTTGACGCATGATATCGTTAGTCAAAAATATGAAAAAAACAAGTTTTTCAAACAAAGGCCGCCGGAGAAACCTTTCAACCCCTAAAATGACTATCCGAACGTCTACGTATCCTTGATGTATTAGACATATTATTGTACGAAAAAAATATCAAGTTCTTTATATAAAATATTGACGTTTCGGAGTCTGGACACACGACTAATGGTTGGTCAAAGTATGGAAAAAAGTGTGAAAGAAAGGAAAAAGGAAAGAAAGAAAGAAAGAAAGAAAAAGAGAAAAAAAAAAATTGAATCATCCAATAACGTATGAAAATCATGCGTTAAAGGAGTTAACGGGTCCGTCTCCGTTAAGTCCTTTAACTCATGAAAATCATGCGTTAAAGGTACTTTTGTACCTTCTTTTTTTCCTGGGGTATTTTGGTTCATACCCTTTTTTTTGGGTTATTTTGGTTCCGGACCCGCAGATCCTCCTTCCACTACCGAAAAGGGAGATATTCAAAATCAGTGGCGGATCTAGAATTTTCATTCAGGATGTTCGGAAAAAATAATAAAAACTAGATATAAAAAAAATGTTATCCCTAAGAATCGAACCTAGGATGTTCGAGACAATTTTGAACACCCTAGACCACTTGAGCTAACCTTTTGTATTTGTTCAGGGTGTTCAAAAGTTAATATATATACATAAACACATAAAATCTACCCTCTATAGACACTGTAATTTTTTGCCGAGGGTGTTCAGGTTTAGGGTGAACACCCTCGGCAAGGTGTATATCCGCCCCTCTTCAAAATTATTACCAAAAAAATCCATAGAGTTCTGCTCAAATCTTTCAGGTTTAAAGCTTTCTGCATCATTCCAATATTTTGGGTCTCTTCCCATAGCCCACGCATTAACCATAACCGTTGTTTTCAAAGGGATAGTATAGCCATTTATGTCTGCTTCTTCCCTACATTCTCTTGGGAGCAAAAGGGGAAATGGAGGATGGATTCTGAAAGTTTCTTTAATGACCAACTTTAGGTATTTCAACTTCTCAACATCATCTACATCAAAAGTTTCTTTTTCCTACTCGAATGCTTTCACTCTTGCCCCGAGCTTTAGCGAGTACACTTGGATTCTTTATCAATTCCACCATGACCCCGATCAATTGTTGTTGACGAAGTTTGTTCCGCGGCAAACATGTCCCGCATTTGTGAGCGGTAACAATATTAGACTTCTCCGTGTTATTTATATTACAATCTTTTTGACCAATTTCTCCGAAATGTCAAAATAATTTACTTATCTTAGACTTGTGCCACTAATTGTTTTTTTTTATACGGTATTTGCTATTATTTCATTTTTTCTAGAAATGCTAAGTTGGGGAGGTTTCCTGATATATTTCCATTCTACTTTTCGTATATGTAAACTTTTGTAACACCCTCGTACCTTTAACCTAAGCTTTGATCATGATCCTAGACTTAAAAATCGTATAAAGAATGTGGGAATTTGAAATTTCCTTCTGGGCTTGTAAGATGGAGGTTTACGCCCATGAACAAGTAACTGTATTTCAGTATACGGGCCGTATTTCAAGTCGTAAACCGGTACCAAGGATTTCGATTAACTGGAATTTGGCATTTGGACGTTACATTGTTAAATACGGATCGTATTTCAAAATATGGATCGTATTTCAAAATGTATCTAGAACTTGGGAAAACTTCCTTGATGAAAGTTGTAGAGCTTTGAAATGCCTTTCTAACGGTATATTATGGGGTCAAACGGATTCAGTGCAAAGCGTTATGGCCATTTTATGGGGAAGAGACGCAAAGGTAGTCCATACCGAATACGGATCGTATTTTAAAATATCGCCGCGCTCTTTCAAAATACGGCCAGTATTTAACTGGCATAAAATTCAATTTTTTAGAATAGTATATATTCGTCCATATCGGTTCAAATTATTATTTTTCATTCCTTCAAGCCCTAGAACATCTCCTACCCTCCTTCCATCATCAAGAACACCAAGGTAAGCCTACTCTAATTATTCCAAGTCAATTCTAATACATATCCTTGTAATCTAAACAAGAAATCATCATTTCTAAACTAGGGTTTTCAAGAAACCCATCTCAAGGTTCAAGATTCAAGATGTTGGAAATCTTCTTCAAAGTTCAAGTCTTTAATTCAAGTTTTGGAAGCATTACCAGGTATGTAGCAGTTACTATCTACGTGTGGGAACATCATTGTTCTTCCCTACTCTTCATAATTCATAAATTATGATTCTCTTTTAAAACTAGGTTTTCTATACCATTCTCATGACAACCCTAGGTCCATGTCCATGATTATATTATGTACGTAATCGTTATTATTCTATCATTGTGTTCTTAATAACTCCATATGATTATTTATGAATCAACAGAATCCATGAAAACCCATATCTTGTATTCCATGGGTTCTGCATGCATGTTTTTAACTAAAATGCTTATTTCATGAATATCCTACATGTCTACAAGTTTTCATGCAACTATATTATATAATTATTTTCATGCTATGATACAAGATACATACATGTTAAATACAAGTTATTTCATGAAACCATGTTTACAAGTTATTTCATGAAAATTATGTTTACAAGTTATTTCGTGAAATCAAGGATTACAAGTCAAGTACAAGTTATTTCGTGAAATCATGTTTACAAGTTATATCATGTTGAAATCATGGGATTACAAGAGAAGGTACAAGTCGAAACTACGTAGCCACCGAAAACAAGGGCGCCCTTAGGCCAATTATATCATGTTCATATGTTTATACCCTGGGGAGTTACACGAACCATCGAGAAACTCCTGGTGATAGCCCGAAACTACGTAGTTTTTTATATATATATATATATATATATATATATATATATATATATATATATATATATATATATATATATATATATATATATATATATGTACCCATACGTGCCTGCTCATGTTAATGTCCAGGTTTTTGCTTTAGTTTCCATCATGCTATTCCATGTCTCATGTTCTTTGGGCTGTTTACATACCAAGACATTCAATGCGCTCGACGTCCTTTATTGTCTTGAGGCCTCTGCGTATTTCACGACGCAGGTATTGATTTCATGTGGACGACGCTACATTCGCTAGGACGCACGTATCACTATCGGTGAGCCCCATCTCATTCTGGATTTAGACATTGTCTTTATTTTATTTAGTTACGCATCTAAAGGTATGTCAGGTGTCGTGGCCTTGCCGAGTATGTTTTCCATGTTACCAAGACTTATGATTAGAGGTTTCATAGACTAGTTAGTTTATGTCATGTCACACACGCTAGAGTGCTTAGCCATTTTGGCTCATTCATGTTATTTTTCGCACTCATGTTTAAATAAGTCTGATGTTGTAATGATATGACTTATTGCATTTTATAAAGGCTCATCATGCATTCACGTTGTATTCCGTCATGTTATGCCTTATGATGATTCGGAAGCAAGCCGTCGTGGTTCGCTCGATCACACGCAAGAAGCACCGAGTGCCGTATTACGCCTGTGCCATGGTTCGGGCAGACAAAAGCTTCGTGTATTGTGAGCCCTAGGTTCGGTCCAGGAGCTCCAGAAACCGTCTGGCCCAACACTTTTTATGTGCGTGGCGCCCACACATATAAACACGACCACCAAGACATTTAAGATTGTCTCACCTCTTTCAACTCTAGATCGTGCAATAGAGCTATGTTCTCGAAATCACTGGACTCGTGTGTTGTTTCGTTTCATCAATACGCCACATCTCAACGGATGTGGAAGATGTAAATCTAATCATTTTCGATGTGTTGCTTTCAGATTTAAGTCATGAATTATTCTAATTCGTGCTACGAAGCTTAGAGTAGCACATTCTTTTTCCATCGAATTCGAACGTATCAAATGTGTAAGCGGCAAGAAGGAAATTCGAGGCTCGAGACTTGCTAAATAGTGCATGGTGTGTTTATCGTGTGATAGTACCATTTGAAAGACAAGTTTCGAGCATGGGTAGCACACGTAGGTTATATACCCTATGAGAGTAAGTTTATTTGGACTCTTGACCATGGAGCTATAATATAAGGGTGATGCTTCATATTTAAGATCCCACAGGTAGCATGTTATGAAGTTAACCTCTGAATACATAAATTGTCCACTTCGTAGTTTTGAGCAGAAATAGCTCCAAGAGCCAACCAATTGCATTACTAGAAAGTCTCGAATTTTTCAAGGATATATATATATATATATATATATTTGCCATATATGCACATGACTAGAAAGGAATGGATGCGATAAGAAAACCACGAGCATACGATATTGATTTTTTTTAGTATTAGTTTCAAATTATTTCAAATTTTATTCAGATTAGACCCTAGAAAGTATGACGTTAGTAAGTTACTTACAAGTTAAGATATTACTATGAGATAAAAGATATGATAATTCCCTCTTAGGTTATGTGATTAAGTATTTATCCTCGATGTATAGTATGATATAATTTTGAAAGTGTATAGGGAGTTTGGGGTTAGTGGTTTCAATTCTTTGTTTGAGACATGTATGAAATTTCCTATGTGATCCATGTCTATAGTTCGGGGAAGATAGTATACAACCCCGTATCAGAAATGAGCAAGGAGGAAAAAAGTTAGGAAATAAACCTTATGCTTCACTTCAAGACCTAGACAGTTAATTAGAGAATATGATGCCAGTGTTATTACCTAGCTATTAGGTAAGTAAGTTTGAAAAGATACAGTGAATTAGAAATTTTCAGCAGAGTTAGTAGGAAGTAATGATTGTGTTACTAAAGGGTTAGTACTACTAGGTGGATAACCTGCCCGAATACATCGAAGGTGTCACGACCCAACCTCGTAGGTCAGATCGGTACCCGAGCCTGGCAATCTGCGTGCATCAAGTGTAACCACGACCCGCATGCGCATGAACATATCGTGATACAAAGTTCAAACATCAAACTATAGTCAGCCATAAATACATACACACATTTATACATAAACCTTCGCGGTCCACAACATCCGGCGGGGATATCCTGCGCTCCGCGGTCACAACATCCGCCGGAGGATGTGAGACGAGCCGAGGGGCTATTATCGTATAGGGGCGTCGGCGCGCATCATACAGACACAAGGAAACAGAAACTACCCATAACCCACACGTATATGTCTACAGACCTCTAAGAATCATAACAGAATCATATGACGGGACAGGGCCCCGCCGTACCCATGAACAAACATATATGCAGATAATAGAAATGTCAGTACCAAAATGTATAGGCTCCGGATCAAAGGAGCACTTCAACGATAACGATGTCCTAGGCGCGGACCTCGGCGTGTGCACATGCTGCGTGGCATGGGATGCGACCCGACAGAAAAGGGGTCGATGCGAACGATGTGCGAAAAGTATAAAGCGTGGATGAAACGTGGTAAACGGTCATAATCGAGAATCGAAGTGCGAGGAAATAAATGCAATAGCAAAATATCAAATGCTTTCAAAATATTAAATTGCTTATCATAAATCAAACTACGCATAGTGCTCTTAGAATCGCGGTGCCCGCCCACATTGGCGCCACAACACAACATACCCGGGGATGATTTTATATCTCCGTATCCCCCGTCACACAACACATCAATATATATATACCACGGTACCCGCCAATAGGCGCGGCGTGCGGGACACATCATAACACCATTATCCACGGTTCACGACTAAAGGGAGCCTGGCGAACCCCGGGCGGACACGTCATACTCGGAAATACAACGTAACGCGCGCGATGACATCCGGCCCGGGACTCGGTGAAAGGGTGACCATAGTGCACGAGCAAGAAGTCGTGAGAGACCATATGCAATTTAAAAAAAAAAAACACTTTCCAAAAAAATGTAATGGAAAAACCAAAATGAAATTATATTAAATTTTTTTCGAAAAACCATTATGAATAGTACAAAAGAGCCGGGGCCCCACGGACGAGTGCGACCCCGTTCCGAGCCGACTACGAGAGTTAGGGACGGTTATGTCTTAAGAGTTTACCTACTATGTTTTGGGCGTTCCGAGCTCGTATGAAAAGTTTTTAAAGTTTT
>NC_081351.1:406729-415195 GCF_029784015.1 Lycium ferocissimum | reverse complement strand
TAACTTATGGGTCCTTCTTAGGACTTGCTCAATTTTCACATGTAATACTCATATATCTCTTCATATGTCCGTTATAAAATCCCAACATGTGGGTCCCACCTTAACACACGGCCACTTTATTTTTTACAAATTTTTATTTTCAACTTCCTAAATTAATTTCCTTAATATTCCATACCAATAAAATTCATAAACAACTTATACATTACACCAAATCGAAAAATAGCCTTGTCCTTAACTTGTCGCAACTAACTTAAAATATTCCAACGTACAAAATACGGATATAACATCCTCCCCCCTTTTTAGAACATTCGTCCTCGAATTTTGAACTAATCTCATAAGGTCTTATAAGTATCTCGAGGGTTTTTTTATTACTATAACATTGCCAATCCCTCCCGCCAATTATATTTCTTTCATCTCTTCCTCGTTCCTTATCCTTAATATCTTACAAACCGTTCTATCAATACACTCATATACATCACAATTCCTTTCTACATTTACTTTGTCTTAATCACACTATTACCCAAGTAAACACGACCTTCAAGTCGTGTTACGTACCCATATCCCATTCTTCTCTTCTTCTCTTTTTTTTTTTTCCGAAAAATTTCGGCAGAGAGTTTCCTCGTAATCGTTAATATCTCAAAGCCGCACGCGGGTGAAATACAATGATGCCACGTGGCCAACATACACATATACATATTATATCATATCGTATCGTATCACGGCCGCGCGTGGCTCCCATTATCATAAACGGTACAAATATAATAAACATACCGTGTACCCAACTCAAACGGCACCTCGTTACACTTTTCTTGTTTACTTTCCTTTTAATCCTCAACTTGCATTTCAATCGTATGGCAATATCTTACTCCGCACATATCTTTCTTACCTCTTCTTACTCGCGTACTTTGTAACTTCCAACATCATCCATTGCTTTCTTTCCCCCGTCGATGCCATTCTTACGCTGAAACCAAAGGTCGAAGAGAAATCTCATTCCCTATGACTTGGCTCTATGGCACGATCTCAGATATGAAAGAAGAGTAACCAACCTAAATGCCCGGTAGCCTAATTCAATCATACAAAGATACATAAACCATACCTTGTCCACATAAGGGTGCCAACATCAAAGCAAATATGGCTCATAAACGTGCTCGGATTTTTAAGAATAGAATTACCTTAAAAGCTCATAATATATCATAACTTAGCCATATCTAAGACATGCCAAAAGAGGGAGTGGTAAACATTACATACCTCGATTGCTTCCTTGCTTAATCCAAACCCAAGTCTCGGTTTCTCAAAAATCATACGTCATTTGATATCAACATTAGCCATAAGAATTTCCAGATCCTTATAAGACCTTATGAGATTAGTTGAACATTCGAGGACGAATGTTCTAAAGGGGGGGAGGATGTTATATCCCGTATTTTGTACGTTGGAATATTTTAATTTAGTTGCGACAAGTTAAGGACAAGGCTATTTTTCGATTTGGTGTAATTTATACGTTGTTTATGAATTTTATTGGTATGGAATAATAAGGGAAATTAGGGGCTAGAAGTTGAAATAAAAATTTCATGAAAAGGCCAAAGTGGCCGTGTGTTAAGGTGGGACCCACATGTTGGGATTTTATAACGGACATATGAAGAGATATATGAGTAGTACATGTGAAGTTGAGCAAGTCCTAAGAAGGACCCATAAGCTAAAAATGAGTGTAAGCTCCTCCAAAGGGACGATTTAAGAAAACGTCTTTCGTGCGATCTCATTTCGAGGGGCCAAAACGGTATTATGAGTTTGGAATTTGGGAAAACTCCCGAATGCAAGTTGTAGATAATTGAAATAGCTTTCCAACCATAGGTCGTGGGTTCACAGGCGACATCGGGATAAGGAGACATGAACGTTTTAAGGTAGAAAGGTCGCAGCTGAATAAAGGGATTCGGCCCAACCCGATTCCAAGTCAATGCCCAATACCCACGCCATTTATGAAATTTTCAGCTTTCCTTCTGTTTTTCTAGAACAAAACATCCAGAATTTTCAGATATGGAGAGAGAGAGAGGAGAAAGGGGTAGAGAGAGAAACCAAATTTCGACCACAATCTAAGTCCCGACCGCGTTTCCGCGAAGAGAAAAGTGTCAGGACGTTGGCGTTGCCTTCAATTTGGGCTAAAAATCAGCCAAGAAGAAGAGGGTGACGTGCTGGCTGCATACTTGCTGCAAGGCTAAGGTCCCTTTTTCATTGTTAACATGTTTAATTAGAGTTTTAACGGATTAGAACGGAGAAAATAACATGCAAACTGTGTGTGTTATTTTGTTGAGATTTATGGATTAAGGGGCTTGCTGAAGGGTTAAATGGTTGGAATTAGCTGTGTTATGGATGTTTTGAATGTGTTGTAGTGTGTAAAAATGGATGGAAATCATGATATGTTGCGTGTTGAAGTTGAGCCGTGTAGTGGGTTGTTTTGTAGAATATGATGAACTAATTTTATTTAGTGTTTTGGTTGTTGTTGTTGTGGATTATATGATGATAATGAAAGCTTAATGATGTCAAGCGAAGGGAAAACGATATGGGCTGTTTTAGAAGCTAATGTGAATTTAATGTAGTTTATTGAATTGATGAAAAATGATGTTGTTAACATACGGATTATTGATGTAGTTTATGAATTTGGAAGAAGAAAATGTGTTGTTGATGTTCCTATGGAAATTGAAGGGTTTCGGTAAGGTTGCAAGTTGCTTGGGCCGTATGAAATATTGTGGGAATTGTTTAAAATGTTCTTGAATATTGTTTGAATAGTTTTCGGATTAGTAGTTGAACGTACGAATGTGGAGGTTGGTTTGAATGTAAATAGTTGGATTGAATATAATGGGATGTTGTTGAATTATGTAGAAAGTGTAGTTAATGTTAGAATGCGTTTTGAATTGATTGTTGATGTTCCTAGAATGTTTGTTGGTATTGTTGTTGATGAATTTGGCCGAGTTGAATTATCGGGGTTGTTGCATTTATAGGGAAGTCTTTAAGGCCCAATTGTGAGAATAAGTGATGGTTTTGGAATTGAATTCTTCGATGTTTATGGCTAATGTTGATATCAAATGACGTGTTGTAGATTTTGAGAAACCGAGACTGATTTTGGATTAGCTTGGGAAGCAATCGAGGTATGTAAAGTTTACCCTCCTTCTTTTGATGATATGGCTAAGTTATGATATGTTATGAGCTTCGGGGGTAATTCTATTCTTAAAAATCCGATATCAATTTGCTTTGATGTTGGCACCCTTATGTGGACAAGTGGTTTATGTATCTTTGTATGATTGAATTAGGCTACCGGCATTTAGGTTGGTTACTCTTATCCGAGATCGTGGATTAGCCAAGTCATAGGGAATGAGATTTCTCTTAACCTTTGGTTTCGTAAGAATGGCATCGACGAAGAAAGCAATGGATGATGTTGGAAGTTACAAGTACCCTCCTTCTTATCGTACGATTGAAATGCAAGTTGAGGATTAAAAAGGAAAGTAAACAAGAAAAAGTAACAAGTGCCGTTTGAGTTGGGTACACGAGGTATGTTTATTATTTTTGTACCTGCTTATGATGTTAGGGCTTCTTGGGTGATACGATACGATATGATATAATATGTGTAAAATCCGTGTGGCATTGTTGGTATTTCGTTTATGAGCCATATTAGGAAACTTTGAAAAAAAAAAAAGAATGGGATATAGTGTCCGTAACACGCACTTGAAAGGTCGTCGTCTTGACGGTAATAGTGTGATTAAGACAAGAGCGCAGAGGAAAGGAATTGTGATGTATATGAGTGTATTGATAAGACTTTGTAAGATATTAAGGATAAGGAACGAGGAAGAGATGAAAAATTTCAGGGATTGTGTGTTATAGTAATAAAAGTTAAAACCCCGAGATCCTTAGAATTAGTTGAACATTCGAGGACGAATGTTCTAAAGGGGGAGGATTTTATATCCCGTATTTTGTACGTTGGAATATTTTAATTTAGTTGCGACAAGTTAAGGACAAGGCTATTTTTCGTTTGGTGTAATTTATACGTTGTTTATGAATTTTATTGTAGAATAATAGAAATTAGGGGCTAGAAGTTGAAAATAAAAATTTCATGAAAAGGCCAAAGTGGCCGTGTGTTAAGGTGGGGACCCACATGTTGGGATTTTATAACGGACATATGAAGAGATATATGAGTAGTACATGTGAAGTTGAGCAAGTCCACAAGAAGGACCCATAAGCTAAAAATGAGTGTAAGCCCTCCAAAGGGACGATTTAAGAAAACGTCTTCGGGTGATCTCATTTCGAGGGGCCAAAACGGTATTATGAGTTTGGAATTTGGGAAAACTCTCAGAATGCAAGTTGTAGATAATTGAAATAGCTTTCCAACCATAGGTCGTGGGTTCACAGGCGACATCGGGATAAGGAGATATGAACGTTTTAAGGCAGAAAGGTCGAGCTGAACAAGGATTCGGCCCAACCCGATTCCAAGTCGGGTCAGCCCAATACCCACGCCATTTAAGTGAAATTTTCAGCTTTCTCCTTTATTTTTCAGAACAAAACATCCAGAATTTTCAGATATGGAGAGAGAGAGAGGAGAGGTAGAGAGAGAAACCAAATTTTGACCACAATCTAAGTTACCGAATCGCGAAGCTCATGAAGAGAAAAGTGTTGTACGTTAGCGTTGCCTTCAATTTGGGCTAAAAAATCAGCCAAGAAGAAGAGGGTGACGTGCTGGCTGCATACTTAAGGTAAGGCTAAGGTCCCTTTTTCATTGTTAACAAGTTTAATTAGAGTTTTAACAACGGATTAGAACGGAGAAAATAGTTATAAACTAGTGTGTTATTTTGTTGAGATTTATGAATTAAGGGGGCTGTTTTATGTGGTTTAAATGGTTGGAATTAGCTGTGTTATGGATGTTTTGAATGTGTTGTAGTGTAAAAAAATGGATGGAAATCATGATATGTTGCGTGTTGAAGTTGAGCCGTGTAAAGGGGTACATTTTTGTGTTAGGGAATGAACTAATTTTATTTAGTGTTTTGGTTGTTGTTATTGTGGATTATATGATGATAATGAAAGCTTAATGATGTAAAGTGAAGTGAAAACGTATATGGGCTGTTTTAGAAGCTAATGTGAATTTAATATGGTTTCTTGAATTGATGAAAATGATGTTGTTAAACATGGATTATTGATGGTTTATGAATTTGGAAGAAGAAATGTGTTGTTGATATTTCTATGGAAATTGAAGGGTTTCGGGTAGTTGCAAGTTGCTTGGGCCGTTTGAAATATTGTGGAATTGTTTAAAATGTTCTTGACTATTGTTTGAATGGTTTCGGATTAGTAGTTGAACGTACGAATGTGGAGGTTGGTTTGAATGTAAATAGTTGGATTGAATATAACGGGATGTTGTTGAATTATGTAGAAAGTGTAGTTAATGTTAGAATGCGTTTTGAATTGATTGTTGATGTTCAGAATGTTTGTTGGTATTGTTGTTGATGAATTTGGCCTAGTTGAAATCTCGGGGTTGTTGCATTTATAGGGAAGTGTCACCAAATTTCCGTAGAATAAGTGATGGTTTTGGAATTGAATTCTTCGATGTTTATGGCTAATGTCGATATCAAATGACGTGTTGTAGATTTTTGAGAAACCGAGACTTGGGTTTGGATTAGCTTAGGAAGCAATCGCAGGTATGTAAAAATTTACCCTCCTTCTTTTGGCATGTCTTAGATATGGCTAAGTTATGATAAGCGTTTATATGAGCTTCGGGGTAATTATTCTAAAAATCCGAGCACGTTTATGAGCCATATTTGCTTTGATGTTGGCACCCTTATGTGGACAAGCTATGGTTTATGTATCTTGTATGATTGAATTTCAAAAGTCTTATAAAGAATTTTGCTACTAAAAGAGGACCGGACTTCAAACGCCCGTAACTTTCGCATACGAGCCGGATCTTTCGAAACCTAATAGGTAACTTCATAAGGCATAACGTTCCCCCAACTCTCGTAGGGGCTCGGCTCGGATGGGATTATAACTCCGTCCGTCCCGCGACTTTCTCTATGTACTTTGACGGATTTTTTTTTTTTAAAGAATATGATATGACTATTATTCCGATTTCAAGTACGATCAGGTTACTTATCTTTCGAGTTTGTAATAATGAAGGTATGTAAAGTTTACCTCTCCTTCTCTTGGCATGTCCTAGTTATGATAGGTTAAAATCCAACCCTCGGGGAAAGTCCCATTCCTCGAAAACGACACCTAAATTTATTCCTTTTTCATTCAGTAGAATTGAATCAATAACTTACGCGTTAATGTAAAGCAATGTTCAAGAGTCCGTAACCTTTGAAAATGAAAGCGGAATGCCTTGGAATCTTCGTGGATGATCCCATGAGACATAATGACCACGTTTTTATGTTCTTTTATCGACTTGACCCGAGGTGGGGCCACAAGTCCCGAGACCCCCTTGCTTGATCTATTTGACTTACTTCCGTCGAGTTTAAAAGGAAATTTGCGGGGGTGTTAACTATAGACAATAGTTGTTTTAACTAATCCATTGGGTCCTATGATACATTTGACATATCCCAAGGGTTTTTGAAAATCTTGTTGGCAAAATCCGGGGGGAACCCCCAAAGAAGGCACGTATCACGATCGTCTTAATTCTCCCAAAAAGACTTATCGTTCCCCCATTATGAAATGTATTTGGGGAAACCGCTTTTTATTTTCCCCGAGTTTGATATTTTTTTGGGGGCCCCTCGATATGAAAAATCCCCCTTTTTCCGATAAAAACCTCGATACGAGTATTTGATACGAATTTTTGATACAAGTATCTTGGTATAAGCCCCGTGATATAAGTTTTCCCGACGGGATATTTGACATACATTTTGATACGGACCCCGATATGAACATTTGACATAAGTTTTCCGTTACAAGTGGCGGTTTGACTATTCTAAAATAAATACTCCGGCCGTAGTTCGATATGAATACCCCGCCCCGGGTATAAGTATTTTGATATGAATATTTTTGGGGTAAAAATATTCTGATATACGCGCTCCCATGTGAATATTTTGATTTTGGTTTGATATAGGGTTCTGTATAAATAATTTCGATAAAAGTATTTTTTTATAAGTATTATGATTGTACTTTGGTTTGTATTCGACAAAAGTATTTTGATACAAGCATTTTGATACAAAATTTTGATACAAGAATATTGGATTTAAAAATTCGGGGAAAAAGTAAATTTTCGAATAATGCAAGACGTTCGATCATTCCATAGAGTCTTGATTTATGCGCATTTAAATTTTCTACTTTTTCTCGTGCCTTTTTTTGATTCCCCCCGCCCGGATCCCGGGGGGGATGTATCGTCGTTTGGTTCCCCCGAGCCCCCGGGCCGAGGGGGGCCGGGTTTCCCCCATAAATTATGAAGTACGAGGTGTTCGGTTGGGGGTCCGTGGTATATGTCCGTCCCCCTTCCGGGGTTTTAGAAGGTATGTCCGTCTCCGGGGGTACGGTGGTCGGTTTGATCCGTGGTATTTCCGTTCGGTTACCGTGTGCGCTGGGGTAATTGGGGATATGTCCGTCCCTTTTTTCCGTGTATATGGATTATGATGTGACCGGCCCCCCGGTTTTCGTGGTATAATGGGTTTTCCGGGGGGGCCCTGTCTATATTATGATTGGGCCGGTTTTCCCCCGTGGTATTGTCCCCGGGGACCGTGTCACGTTATGATGGGCCCGGGGGCCGAGACGGGGGGGGCGACCATGTTCCCTGTCCCTTTATGACCGGGTTTTCATCACTTAAAATGAAAAAGGCCTTTGATATTCTAGATAAGGTACGCATTTTTGTACTTCGACTCCGATCATGATTCGGATGTCGACCCGCACCCCCATTTTTTATAAGGCTTTTTCCTTTCCCCCGTATCTGGTTTTGATTTTTGGTTTTTTTGGGCTATCCGTTGTATTCCCGGGTTTTCTTATGATTCCCCTTTTTTTGGGGAAATTTCCCCCCTTTTCTACTACTTCGCTTTTTTAAAAAAATTTCCCCCTCTTTTATACGGAAAATCAAACACATATACCGCCAAATACCCGCCCGGGGTTTTTTCACACGCATACCGCGGCCATATACCCAGGGGGTTATCCCCTTTTTTCGGCCCAAAAACCCAAAAAGGGATTATCACACATATACCCCAAATCCCGGGATTATTTAATGCCAAGCAAAACGGGGAGTAACCACTCTCAAATCCCTATTAAAACCCCCGCGGTCAAGTCCATTTGGGCAAAATCACCCCTACCCGGGGGAAGAATCCAAAAGGGGCCCAAAATCACCCCCACCCAAACCCCAACCTCGGAAATCATGGGTTTCGTACCAAAAAACATATGCATAAAATTTTTTCAAACCCGGAATAGATAAATAAGTAATCTACTAGGGGGTTTGGAAAGATAGTCTAACTTTTTTAAAAAGGGGTCGTTGGGAAACCCAAAAGTGAAAGT